>NC_056600.1:29661853-29780919 GCF_018340385.1 Cyprinus carpio
CAGGCATTTTGGCATTTCCTTATCCCCAGTCTTCCTCCAGACTCTGGCACCTTGATTTCCGAATGACATGCAAAATTTGCTTTCATCTGAAAAAGTACTTTGGACCACTGAGCAACAGTCCAGTGCTGCTTCTCTGTAGCCCAGGTCAGGCGCTTCTGCCCGCTGTTTCTGGTTTCAAAAGCACACACGCCTGTGCACGGTGGCTCTGGATGTTTCTACTCCAGACTCAGTCCACTGCTTCCGCAGGTCCCCCAAGGTCTGGAATCGGTCCTTCTCCACAATCTTCCTCAGGGTCCGGTCACCTCTTCTCGTTGTGCAGCGTTTTTTTGCCACACTTGTTCCTTCCCACAGACTTCCCACTGAGGTGCCTTAATACAGCACTCTGGGAACAGCCTATTCGAGATCAGAAATTTCTTTCTGTGTCTTACCCTCTCGCTTGAGGGTGTCAATGATGGCCTTATGGACAGCAGTCAGGTCGGCAGTCTTACCCATGATTGCGGTTTTTGAGTAATGAAACAGGCTGGGAGTTTTTTAAAAGCCTCAGGAATCTTTTGCAGGTTTTTTAGAGTTAATTAGTTGATTCAGATGATTAGGTTAATAGCTCGTTTAGAGAACCTTTTCATGATATGCTAATTTTTGAGATAGGAATTTTGGGTTTTCATGAGCTGTATGCCAAAAATCATCAGTATTAAAACAATAAAAGACCTGAAATATTTCAGTTGGTGTGCAATTAATCTAAAATATATGAAAGTTTAATTTTTATCATTACATTATGGAAAATAATGAACTTTTTCACAATATGCTAATTTTTTGAGAAGGACCTGTATAAGCCGATGTGAAAACTACCTCGAGTGAAACTGAAAGTAAGTCGCAGACGCAACACAGCCATCTTCATTAAAAATACTTACCTATCTCTACAGTGCTGAGGCCGCGCTCTCTCCTGTTGCGGTCTCTGACATTGAAATTAGCTGATAATGAATACAATGCAGCGCATATCTATTGCTTTCATTGACTTGAACTCTGTTAAATTTGCATATAGCGCGGAAATTGAAGAACGGCTTTATATCCGTTTTGCAAAGACACATTTATGTGGCCAAGTGTAAATGGAAACATTTTGACGAATCAGATAGATATCCGATCAGAGAAAACGCATGAAGTGACCAGGTGTAAACAGGCCCAGAAAGAATAAGAATGAGACTGGTACCAGTGTACCATCCAAGCTTGAAATGTCTACTTTTAAACTGAACAAATTAAAATCGAAAACAAATATTCTCTGATTATGTAATCCGTATGAAACTAAAGCGATGTACAGTCTTTCCCTTATCTGAGCTCATTATATGCAGACACCTTCATCTATATACAAAAAATATATAAAAAAAAAAAAAAAATAGATTTGTCTAATTTTCATCGTTTTTGAAAGAAGTCCTGCTATGAGGAATTTACTTCAGAAGAACAGCATGATCTGACACTGCTTTATTCAGCAGAGAAGATAATTTATGTAATTTATACTTACCTACATTAGTTAACGTGTTATTCTTACATAAACCTGTACGGATTTTACTACTTGGGCTTTTCCTTAACATCTTGCCAAACTGAAATGTATTGTTTAACTTTTCTTAAGCTTTTTTGTTATTCAGATATGTTATTATTCAGAGTATTTCTATTTATTAACCAAAGAAGGTTACTTTTTTTAAATAAAAATGTTTAAGTATTACAGTTGTTTTAAATCTAAAAGGCTAAACTATTCTATGTTTGACTCAAATTGAAAGAATAAAGAGTTTAATTTCTATTAAGGTTTATAGGGATTTTAAGATGTAGCCTAATTAGCGATTTGAGTAATTAAGTTACTTTTCAGACAGAGTAATTAGTAAAGTAATTTAAATACAATATTGATGTAATTAGTAATAGTAATTAATTAATTAAAAGTAACTTACCCAACACTGTGTGTAATACTTACTTTGTCTGGAGCTGACGTTCACGCATGAAGTGTTGGCAAAAAAAATACTTCCAGAATCAACATTTGCAAAAATTCAGCGTTAAAGTAACCCTCATTTGTGAGGCACCCAAGCACAAAATAACTGACATAAACATACAGGTCTTTAGCGATTTTTCCTTTAAAAATTAAACTTAACCACAGTGTCCTCAGCGGCTCGGAGGGAGTCTATGGAGATTCATACTGGACATGAATTTTTTTTATTTTTTTTTTATTAAGGTTTTATATATTTATTACAGTTATTCCTAAATGTTAGTCTTCTGCTTGTATGTTGTTCTATCCTAGCTAGTAATTGGTTTCATTAGCTAAAAACTTAACTATAACTACTAGACATTGCATTGCAAAAATTCATATAACAGGGTAGATAAATTTCCCAGGCCACGTGCAAAATATTTGGTCAGGATTATTAGGTTATACTTGAACTTGAGGCCTGAGTTCAACCTGCATCAGCATCTCTACTAATAGCAGAACTCAATTTTTAACTGCTTCAAGAACAGCAATGTTACCATTTTCTGAGAAAGGTCACAAAGCAAGTTGTGAAATTATTTTTGAGATCAAGATGAAGGCGTAAGTTTCCACACCAAACCATTTAAGAAGGATTTCTGTCTTTTAAGTTGTTCTTATTCCAGTTAAAATACAGTAATTGTTTATAAACCTGTAATATACTGGGACTGTCTGGGTTTCTGGCATTTCAACAGTAAGAAGGCATAAAACATTACATGTGTATTTAATTATTGTTTTCCAAAGGTCCAGTTTGCTCCTCTACCACCACAGCCCTCTGATTTCAGGCCCATTCATTTCCATGATCTTCACAGCTCGGAGGTAAGAAAGGCTTGAACCTGAGTTCTTTGAGTAAAATTGTACTAAAAAAAAAAACATTTGGATTAAGTGTTGAGTATCCATGTACTGGAAATGTGTAAAGCGCTCAATAATGGGCACGATAACTATTACATAATATTATCAAGATTCAAAAATATATACATAATTACTGTGATTATGAGACTATATGATGGTAATACTCCTGCGTCTCCTAGTTCCTTGCTCCCGTGTATTGTGACACAACAGCCGACTGATAAACAAAGTAAAGCGGCACCTTTTCTCCCCGCGGTTATTTTGCATTTTTGAGAAGTGTTTTGTTTTTGCTTTTCCTGTTCGATCCTCCACGCTAACATGTTCTGGATCGGGATGACTTACCATCGCCCCGCGGAGAGTCTCAGATTCAGAACCCCTCTGTCAGCAGTTCCCACGTCAAAATCAGCCAGCCGTTCCCTAGTCAAGTTTGCTGTGCCTGCTCCTCCAGACCACCCTCCAGTGCCAGCAATTCGTAGGCGCTTCCCTGACCCCCAGTTAAGCCCGGTGAGGGCTCCAGAGCGGGCTCCAGTGTTGCCCCCGGCCCCAGAGCTCGCTCCCCCAGAGCTCGCCCAAATTCCATCTCCTCGCTCCAGTGTTGCCCCCGGCCCCAGAGCTCGCTTCAGTGTCGACTCCGGCCAGCCCCAGAGCTCGCTCCAGTTCCAGCTCCTCGAAAGTGCTTTGCTGTGCCTGCTCCTCCAAAGCACCCTCCAGTGCCAGCACCCCGTGTGCACTATCCCGATCCCCAGCTCAGCCCAGGGAGGGTTCCTGTTTCCCCCCGTTAAGCCCAGGGAGGGGTCCTGTTTCCCCTGTTAAGCCCAGGGGCGGCTCCTGTTTCCCCCGTTAAGCCCAGGGAGGGCTCCTGATCCCCCGTTAAGCCCAGGGAGGGCTCCTGAACCCCCGTTAAGCCCAGGGAGGGCTCCTGAACCCCCGTTAAGCCCAGGAAGGGCTCCTGATCCCCCGTTAAGCCCAGGAAGGGTTCCAGGCCCCGAGTTCAGCCCCGTAAGTTTCCCCAATTTTTTTTTTTGAGGGGGTGGGGGCTCCAGCCGTAGAGGCCGAGGTAGGGGCCGGGGCCATGGCCTCAGAGGCCTGTAAAGCGCTCAATAATGGGCACGATAACTATTACATAATATTATCAAGATTCAAAAATATATATACATAATTACTGTGATTATGAGACTATGTGATGGTAATACTCCTGCGTCTCCTAGTTCCTTGCTCCCGTGTATTGTGACAGAACAGCCGACTGATAAACAAAGTAAAGCGGCACCTTTTCTCCCCGTGGTTATTTTGCATTTTTTGAGAAGTGTTTTGTTTTTGCTTTTCCTGTTCGATCCTCCACGCTAACATGTTCTGGATCGGGATGACTTACCATCGCCCCGCGGAGAGTCTCAGATTCAGAACCCCTCTGTCAGCAGTTCCCACGTCAAATCAGCCAGCCGTTCCCTAGTCAAGTTTGCTGTGCCTGCTCCTCCAGACCACCCTCCAGTGCCAGCAATTCGTAGCCACTTCCCTGACCCCCAGTTAAGCCCGGTGAGGGCTCCAGAGTGGGCTCCAGTGTTGCCCCCAGTGTTGCTCGCTCCAGTGTTGCCCCCGGCCCCAGAGCTCGCTTCAGTGTCGACTCCGGCCAGCCCCAGAGCTCGCTCCAGTGCCAGCTCCTCGAAAGTGCTTTGCTGTGCCTGCTCCTCCAAAGCACCCTCCAGTGCCAGCACCCCGTGTGCACTATCCTGATCCCCCGTTAAGCCCCAGGAAGGCCCCCTAACCCCCCTTAAGCCCAGGGAGGGCTACTGACACCACATAAAGCCCACCAAGAGTTCCAGGCCACTACATCACCCCAATAATCCCCAACAATTTTTTTTTTGGGGGGTGGGGGCTCCAGCCGTAGAGGCCGAGGTAGGGGCCGGGGCCATGGCCTCAGAGGCTACTCCGTCATGGCCTCCTGAGTCTCCTGCTCCGCCATGGCGCCTCGAACGGGTACCACTGCCCACTGTCCCGTGTCTGTCCTGAGGGACCTCCAGAGCTCCCACCCCCCTCCACTTTGGATGTTACGGGGCATGAGGACAAGCCTTCCAGTGGGGGCCTTACTGTATGTCAGACTCTGTCCCGTGTTTTGTATATGTCATCTCCCCCTGCACACCGTGTGATTCCACGTCTGTGATTATAAGACTATATGATGGTAATACTCCTGCATCTCCTAGTTCCTCTTCATAGGCTGATAGCTGATCATATATATATATTATATATATTTATTTATTTATTTATTAAATCTTACAGATACCTGTGGCCAACAGCTATTCCATTCATGACCAACCTGCAGACGCTCCTCCACAATACAGTGAAATATGAATTAAAAAAAAGTGGAAAGTGTTGCCTTATAAAAAAAAAAAAAAAAAAAAATGTGAGTATATTGGAAAATATAATGTGATATAATAATATATTTACATATATGAGAAATGTTTTATTGTATAAACCATATTTGATTTCATGTACATGTATATATTATGAAGAATAATATTGAATATGTACTTTGTAATAAATAAGTAAATATATTGTAACATTTTTCAATATATGAAAGCATTAATTCTTTATCGTCACACCCCAGGACTTTTGGTTGTGTTTTCTCTCTCATGTGCCCATGGCCTAGTTTTTCCTTTTGTCTGATTATGTCATTCAGTTCACCTGTGCCTTTATCATCGTTTATCATCATTTGCCTGTGTATTTAGTTCTAGTCTGTCCTGTGTTTCCTCGTCCATTGTTAAAGTTGAGTTGTGCGTGTGTTACTTGCCTGCGTGATGTGGATAACTTCTGTGTGGATTAATTAAAGACTGTTTACGTCTTCTTTGTGGGCTTATTGTACACCACACCCCTGACACTTATGTATTATATTAATATTTTGTAATATGTTAATGCAATATAATATTTAGTATATTTTCAAAATAGTTGAACAATTTAATATATTGAGTGTTAATATACAAGACAATGTTTTCTTTGCATAAGGATTGTGGTGCTGCAGTTGTGTGTGATGCTTTCATGTGACACATTTGTTTCCCCACTGTCCATTATCTCTGGGGTTTTTTTCTACTAAAAAAAGAGAACTAAGAGAGCTAAGAAAGAAATCACCTGATCAGATAATTATTGCAGTTTTTTAATCACTTGTGTATAAATTAACTTATGTATAAACTATTCAAGTCTAGATGATTTTTCATGATTTTCTTTAAGTCAAGAATGCTGCATAATCATTCACAGATGTCGATAAGTTGTTTTGAACAACTATAATTGCTTAAAGTAATCTGTAAGAATAAATTATACTGAAGAAATGCCTAATTCATGTCTTAATTAAAAGCAGAAAAATGTTGAAAAATGTTTGTGATGAAGTTGAAGGGCATTTCTCATGACTGGGTCAGCACTGTTTAAAGCACTGAATCAATGGCATTGATGTTTATGAAGTGAAACATCAGCTTCAGTGTAATCCATGTGATGATTGTCGACTGAGCATTAAAATGGAGCCCAAAGTCATTCATAAATAAATCAGCATTTTAAGCATATCCATTGAATGAATGGTTTTTAATGATGACTCACTTGCAAAGTCAATCCATTGCCACCACCTGCTAGCGAAACACTGACTACGTTTACATATGCAGGAATAATGCGATTATTTGCAATAATCAGAGTAAGAACTTAATGGCATTATGATGTTTACGTCAAGAGCAAAGCTCTTCACTCCCGTTTACATGCAATTCTTATTATTCGCTAAGAACTGTGGTTATTTTTTTACTGCTATTTTTCACATACCCCACTGCACAGCACAAACGATGGACTCAGAAAGAGCGGATGTGTTGATGGCTGCTGTTTTAATTTATTTACATCTAATGCAAACACTTCTGTATGGTTGTATTCCATGCTTTTTCAGCATCATAGAAATGTGATGGAAATTCATTTGCCTACACTGCCGTCGCGTTCTACTCACTGTTTCTGGTAATGAACAGAGACTGGTGGCAGCGAGTTGTGTTTTTGCCCAGAAATGCCATCGTTTTTAATCTGAGTATTATTACAGGTTCGTGTCACGTCATTCAAGTACTCACGAGCACTTTGGTCAGAGCAGCAATACTGTGATTAAGGTATTTACATGCATGTTTATTTAAATTAAAATCGGTGTACGCCACTAATGGGTCATATGACGTCGCTAAAAAAAAACATTATTTTGTGTATTTGGTGTAATGCAAATTACACCAGCTATCCAGTGCATTGTAATTGGCCAAATGCCTCAAGCGTGTGACGGAAATGTTACTTCCCTTAACATACTGTTATGTAATCCCAGCAGCACAAGACTCAGTCCAGCTGCTCTGCTCGTGCAGATCCCATCATCGGTTCTCTTTTAGCAGTTCAGTCAATGTACTGTTTTAGTTACACCATTTTAGGAGGGTGTGGTTGACCCTTAACTTTGATAAAGAATATCTCTTTGGATTTGAGACTTTAGTATTTGAAACTTTACAGACCTTCTTTATGCACCAAGAGCTTGTAACACTCCAAAGAGAAAGGAAAAATTTAAATCGCATCATATAACTCCTTTAATACGATTATGCTTGCTGCGATATTATTTAGATCAAAGTATTGCAATTACCTGAGGTAAAGTTTAATCGCAATATTGTCAAAATCTCATTATATTTGCATTAAGTGGACCTGACACACCAGAAAAGATAAGAAAAATGGACAACACAAAAACACATCAATATCAATCATGGGTTGGGGGGTGTCCAAGAGGACAGTTTGAGATATAATGGGGGTCCAGTACTCAAAAAATTTAAGAACCACTGATCTGGATTAGGTAATCAGATTCCAAAAATCAAGTACTAGTAACTAGAGTATATTTAGACCTGTCATGATTATTAAATAACCATTTGATCGCAGTTAATTGGTCTAAACGACAGACCACCCCACACAATTTGCAAGTTTTTACAAGTTTTTAAGTCATCCCACAGCCACACATACAGTAGGTGGCCAACCAAAAGGCCTACTACCGCCGCCACGGGGCCACGGCGTTAACTGCAGGTCAGTCTCATGTTAAAGTTGTTCACGAAACTACTGACAGGTGGCGCAAAGGGACAGTTTGCAAACTGACCGTAATTATGTTGTTTTGTAAACGGAGATCAAATAACGAAATAAACAACAATAACATTATAATATAACATTATAACATCCTTAGAAAGTTAATTTGTGTGAGATAGTCGTAGACTGCAGCCTAACGCATTAAAAAGAAAAAAAATTATTAAATTTACACAAAGGCTGATACTGCATGTTATGGTTATTAAACAGTCATTATGAAAACCATTTAAGCTACACAATTTCCTTATGTTGTATTAAGGAGCTTTATCCCCTATTTTGTTTAGTAAACTGAGATCAAATAACGAAATAAAACAAAAATAACTTTATAATATAACATTATAACATCCTAAAAAATCATTAGAAAATTAATTAAAAAATAATTTTTAGAAACTTAATTTCAAAACGTAAGATATGGTATAGACTGCAGCCTAATGCATCAAAAAAAAAAAAAAAAAAAAAAAAATATGACACAAAGGCTGTCACTGCATGTTATGATTAATAAACAGTCATTATGAAATTATTAAAACTACACAAATTCCTTATGTTGTATTAAGGGGCTTTCATTTCGATCTATAGGCCAATGAAAATTTTTGAATGAAAAATCCTGACCTCAGCTGTTGGTCATCTCTGTACAAAGCTGCACGTTCATGAGACTTTATTCGAGTCGCAATTTACACTGACTCACACCATTAAAAAACAAAACATACAAAAAAAAGCCTTGAACAAAATAAGTTGTGAGAAATCAAGAATAAAAGGCTAATTCTGTGACATTAAAAACTAGAAATCATACAAAAAGTAGGATATTAACTTGGAATGTTTTGATTACATTTAAGGAGGTGTGCAGGCTATGCCATAAAAATATAACGATTGTAAAGGTGGCTTATTGCTAGGCCTAGTTCTAACACATATTTTGGCACTCACATTAATGTCACAAATTATGAAAAGCTTGAAACTTACATTTAATAATTCGCTGATCTATTTCAGCAGGTCACACGTACTCAATTGTAATCTGGCCTTTTTTAACACATTTTATTCCTGTATACAAAGCCCATGACATGCCGAAAATTATGTCCATGAATTAAGAAATGTATCACTTTTTATTGTTCTTTTGGATGAATTAAAATGGTTTTTAAATAATAATTAATATATATATAAAAATAATAACAATAATAAATAAATAATACTGATAATAATATAGTTTTGTATACAGAATTTGGCCGTGCGGGAGATTGGAACAATCTGTTAAATGTAAGAGAGAAATTTGAATTGATTTAGACAACACAAAACCTTAAGAATTTTGACATTTAATGTCAACCCCTGATTCACAACATTCTTTTCCAAAAACAGAAATCAGGTAGAGCACTGTACGGGCCTCAAGCCTAAAAAGCCCTATAACCGGCCCTTGGCCGACAGCTTACCAGTATCCTCGGCCCGAGTCCGACTGGAGCCCGTGTCTTTTTTCATAGCTGCTGTTACAGCCATTAAAATAGTTTTGTTTTTAATTGCAAAGTTAGATTTCTTATTGTTTCATTATTAATAAAATTAAAAAAATGTTTGTAACTTTTTTTTTTTTTTTTTTTTGAGTGAGGACCAAGCGGATAGCGGCAGACAGCTGAGTTGATCACGTTTGATGAATTTAGCCTTCTCAAATAATCACGACTTGCTTAAAATAAAATCTGTAGATAAAGAACACAAAACATTTTACAATGTTAGCTTAAACATTTAAAAGTGCACTGTTAGGTGTATCTAAGCATTTGTGTGTTAAGTGGAAGCTGACTCGTGCTTATTAATACACAGAGGACCCAATGCAATCACTTCAATCTGTTCTTCATAACAGTGGAAACAACTTGAAGACCGTAATTTTTGCTCATACAGATAATACTAATATTTCATTCGGCACTGTAAATGCCGACACTTTGCCGTGTCTGAAACTGATGGTTTATATTCACAGTAAGCTACAGAATACATGTAAGACTGAACCCATTAAAGGGGTCATATGATGCGATTTCAGTGTGAGTGTTACAAGCTCTTGGTTTATGAAGAAGATCTGTAAAGTTGCAAAGACTAAAGTCTCAAATCCAAAGAGATATTCTTTATAAAAGTTAAAGATATAAGATATTTTGGATAAAAACAGGGAGGCTTGTGACTGTCCCATAGACTGCCAAATAAATAACAGTGTCAAGGTCCAGCAAAGTATGAAAAGCATTGTCAGAATAGTCCATCTGCCATCAGTGATTCAACCGTAACGTTATGAAGTAACGAGAATACTTTTTGTACATGAAGAAAACAAAAATAACTACTTTATTCAACAATTCCTCTCCTCTGCTACGCTGATTTGGAGAGACACAGAGGAGAGGAATTGTTGAATAAAGTAGTTATTTTTGTTTTCTTCATGTACAAAAAGTATTCTCGTTACTTAGCCTGCCGACCATTCCTCACTCAAGCCCACTGACCACACCTTTCACCCCGAAGCAAAAGGGGAATCAAAGGAGGATAAGGCAGTCGACTCCAGCCCCGGAGCTCACTCCAGTGTTGGCTCCAACCCCCAAATCTAGCCCAGTGAGGGCTCCCATCCCAGAGTTTAGCCCAGTGAGGGCTCCCATCCCAGAGTTTAGCCCAGTGAGGGCTCCCATCCCAGAGTTTAGCCCAGTGAGGGCTCCTGTTCCCGAGTTTAGCCCAGAGAGGGCTCCTGTTCCTGAGTTTGGCCCATGGAAGGCTTCTGTTGGTAGGGCTCCAGCCATGGAGGCCGGGGTGGGGGCCACGGCTTCGGAGGCGGCTCTGCCATGGCCTCCTGAATTGTCTGCTTCGCCATGGCCTCCGTGACACTTCCAGTCTCAGACAGCAGAGGTCTGATCTTGTCAGCGTTTTGTTATAGACAGTTGTTGTAGCTGCACTGGTCTAATGAAATGATAGCCATGCTTCATAAAGATGTCTTTTTGCTGTTGATTTGTTTTAAAGATTAATTACTCATGTAAAGTCATGGAGGTGCGACGCAGTGCAAGGTGCACATTTTTGTTTATAAAGCATATACCTTTTTTTTTTTTGAAAATGGCCGATTGTTTCACTAGATAAGACCCTTTTTCCTCGTCTGGTATCATGTAGTGCTCTTTGAAACTGCACTGAAACTGTAATTTTGACCTTCAACCATTTGGTAGCCGTTGAAGTCCACTGTAAGGAGAAAAATCCTGGAATGTTTTCATCAAAAACCTTCATTTATTTTCGACTGAAGAAATTAATTACTAATCCTTTAATGTGTTCCTGTGGCTCAGTGGTAGAGCATTGCGTTAGCAGCGCAAAGATTGTGGGTTTGATTCCCAGGGGAACATATGTTAGATAAATAAATAAATAATGTTAGCCTGAATGCACTGTAAGTCACTTTGGATAAAAGCGTCTGCTAAATGCATAAATGTAATGTTTCGGTAGTGACTTTAACAGAACTATTATTTGTAACAAAGAAACGTTAATTTTCTGTAAAGCTGCTATGAAACAGTGTGTATGATAAAATATGCTATACACATAAATGTGAACTGAATAAAACTTGCATCCTTTTTCTCCTCTCCATGTCAGTAGGAAAACCGTACATTCATGACTGGACCATGCCCATATAGCACAGCAAACTATGGTGTAGAGCAGGGGTTCCCAAACTTTTCAGCCCACGACCCCCAAAATAACAGTACCCACTTTCCACTGAGGTGGTTAAACTATACAAACGTTTTGCACAACAGTGCACATGCACTTATAGCATATGACAACACAAAGGAACACAACAGTCTAACAACAACAATATTATTTTATTATAATTTAGTCATTACTTACATTTCAACATTAATCTTACCTAATTAGTTGGGTGGGCACAGAGACAATTTCTAATAAAATTATTTGATTTCTGGAAATTTGATTTCTCCTCGTGGTTGATTCCTCCTCGACCCTTACTTTGGGAACCCCTGGTGTGGAGTAGACTATACGAGGACAACGTGCTTTTCAGTTTATTATAAACGAATAAATCCATTGCTGTAAATAAGTGTATAATAAGTGTCAACATACATTAAATGAGTAAAAACAATGTTTTAAGTTTATTATATTTATATATACATAATTATGAAGTGAACAAAAATCAAAAACATTAAACAAGACACATTTTCCCTTAATTTTATAATTCACTTATTTGGAATTAAGTTCTTAAGACAACACACTAACAAGACAACTATTTCAAAACACCAGCAAACACAGCGTCTTTAACCCACTTAACTTTAGCTTAAAATATGTTAACAAGGCAAGCAGCAATAGTTGACCGCATTTAATCCTCAAATATTAGCGTAATTTATCTTTTAAAAACAACACTGATATAACTACTTCTAAAATACATCGACATGTATATGTAATGTAAATAAATTCTTTTAAATCGCAGTTCTGTCTCTACAACTCAATGTATTCTTTGTCTGCTATGAACTTCCTGCCTGTGTTGCCAACTTAGCAATTTTGTTGCTAGAATTATCAACTTTTCAGACTACCCTAGCAACATTTATAAAAAAAAATAAAAAAAAGCACCTAGCAACAAATTTATCTATTTTTAAAAAGTTTTTGGCAACTTTTAGCAACTTTTGTACAGTGACTCAAATGATATAAAAGACATATTTTTATCTGAATTACACAAAAAGAGGAAACCATTGAACAGTTAGCCAGCCAAGCAGCACATCAGCCTGGAGAGAGCTGGAGAAAGATGTCTAACAATACAAACATCAAATGTGCATCAATGCTGCTAGTTACAAATGTTCAATAATATATGCACATTTATGATACAGCATGTTATTAGCTTGTATTTATAATTGTTGTTCAGTTAGGTACATTGTAAGAACAAAATATGTGGAAAAACTGAAAAGGTACTAGGCATTTTCTTCCAGGATGTTATCCATTAAGTTGAAACCTGTAACCTGAAAACACAAAATGCAATGTGGAATTTAAAACACAGGTAAGACACCTGTGAAAAATAAATACATATTGTTACTTCATATAAACAGTACACTGTGTCCTGTTTCTATAGACTTTTGTGTAGCACACTAACTACCAGTACACCGCTTACAACTATAATTGTTCAGAATGTGCAATGTTACTAGTTAATAAGAAAATACATAATATACATAAACTGTTCAATAATTCAATGTTGTAAAAAATCCGATCATAAAGATGATACTACTTACATTTATGTTACTTTTACAAATTTTATATATATATATATATAATGTATGTATATATGTATTCTACGTAAAAACGCTGTTTTGTGTAATGGTTATGCAATGACGTCATCACAGCGTTATTTAGCAACTTTTATCAACAACTCGATCTTTAGCAACTGCTCCAGAAAATTAGTTGGAAGTATTTGAGGTCTACGTGAATCACGTGACGATCGAGCATTTCCCTGTCGCAACTCTCTCTCGCGCTCTCTCTGATTTAGAGGTGTTTCACAGGTAAACCGAAACTAAAGAAACTTTGAGTTCGTCGTGTGATAAGACTCCATTTCTGAACGCTATAAACCAAAGCTTTCAACTTCTGTGTTATTTATCGGTAAGTATGACCTTCCCATAACTTATATGATGCCATCATTTAAATGTGACGATTTTAAGCGTGTTTGTGTGTTTGGTGTACTTCTAGTTGAAAGGTGTTTACTCGAGGAGTCAGGGGCGATTCGTCACAGATTCTATTATTCTGCGAGTTCGAATCCATTATGATTCAGGGTCATTCTATGGAAATGTCAATTTTTCTGTCCCTAGCCTTTACAGAAATATTACACCTAAAACACTTTAGTGTTACAATTTCTTTATATGTTAAAATGAAACATGTTATTTGAACAATAATCCATCAATGTCACATCAATGTGGCACTATTTGTTTTTTAAATTAATGATACAGAATTCCAAGCAGCTCAGAACTGCTCGTCCCCTTAGCCATGTACAGAGGGAAAGTCATCAACCACCAACAAAGCATATAAAATAAACAAAAATATATGTATTTTTTAAAACATGAGCAAGTAAAAGACTGAAATGTGACAATAAATTTCAGAAAGTCAGTGCTCATCTATTTCATGTGTCGGTATGTGACAGTATGAGATTAATACACAGTATTTTTGCTCAAAACTCACTCTATTGCGACCTAATGCAGATGATGTAAATATTAAACTGACACATAAGAGACAGAACGCAGAAGTTTACTGTCACTGTAACGTGGAAATTGCGACAGGAAGTAAGGTGCGCAAGACAGCCCCAGGCAGATGTCGACGCGCAGTGCCCTTAAAGGGATAGTTCACCAAAAAAAAAAAAAATTTTTTTTACTCAACCTTAGGCCATCCAAGATGTGACTTTTTTTTCAGTAGAACAGTAGGCCTAAAAAAGATTTTTAGTTGAAATCACGGTCACATTTACAGACTGCGGTTGTGAGTTAATGAATCATATATCAGCATGAAAAGGGAGCGCTTTTAAAGGGTTAGTTCACCCCAAAATGAAAATAGGGCTGCATTTTACTCATCCCCGAGTCATCCTAGGTGTATATGACTGTCTTCTTTCAGTTGAATCCAGTCAGAGTTATATTAAAAATTGTCTTTGATCTTTCAAGCTGTTTCATGGCACTCAGTGGGTGTTGCAGTGCTTCAGTCCAAAAGAAGTGAAATAAAAGGCGCCCTTCCATAAAAAAGTGTCTCACATGGCTCCGGGGGGTGAACAGAGGCCTCCTGTAGCGACTCAGTGCGTTTTTGTAAGAACATTATCCATATTCAAAATGTAATAATCACTTTAATGTGGCTTGTGCTAACAGTTGCACACAGAAGCAGCTCCGGGAGCATGACGTATGGAGGTCAGCGCTGCGCATGCGCCGGCGGGTCTCGTGAAAACTAACATTTGTTTACAGCAGCGGTTCTTAACCTGGGGGTCACAGGGGGTGGTGCAGGAAGACTTTTATTTTGAATGTTATAAAATGCTCACCTAATACCACTGCCTGCTGGCAATATAATACAACAAATTAACTGCTAATTGGAAGTACTCACATGAGCTGGACTGCTGATTAGATATGGAGTGGTTTTTAATTGGCGCTGACAAAGATTGGTGGTTTCACTCAGACCAGCGATCGGGGAGATTCCCGACCACAGTGTGTGATTTGCGGCGAGGTGTTAGCAAAGGAGAGTCTTAAACCTTCCAAAATGCTAAGACACTTGACAACTAAACACGAATCACTGGAGTCAAAACCACTTGAATTTTTTCAGTGAAAACTACAGGAGCTATGTGGTCAAAAATCAATACTACAGAAAGTCAGTGAGAGGGCTCTTCGTGCATCGTTCATTATCTCTCACTGGATTGCCAAAACTGGAGAACCACACAATTTAGGTGAGACTTTCTTCCTACCCTGCGCCAAAAAAACTGTTTCTGTTATGTGTGGACAAAGCACTGCTGATCAATTAGCATTGATTCAGGTGTCAAACGATATGGTGACTAACTGTATTGGTCGAATGGCAATGGATGTGAAAGAGCAGAAAATCACGAAAATTTAATCGAGTTCATTTTTTCTCTCCAACTTGACGAGAGCACCGATATTGCCGGAGAAGCGCAGTTGTTGGTTTACGTTAGATGTGCTGATGAAGGAGAAATTAAGGAGGACTTTCTTTTCTGTCACCCTCTTCGTGAACGTGCAACAGGTGAGCAACTTTTCACCACATTGGATTCATTTGTACGTGAACATGACATTGAATGGAAGAACTGTGTGGGAATTTCCTCCGATGGAAGGGCGCTTTTTATTTAACTTCTTTTGGACTGAAGCACTGCAACACCCGCTGAGTGCCATGAAACAGCATGAAAGATCAAAGACAATTTTTAATATAACTCTGACTGGATTCAACTGAAAGAAGACCCATCTGGGGTGAGTAAAATTTTCATTTTTGGGTGAACTCGCCCTTTAAGTCACTTTTATAAGTGTCTTTGGAAATTAGCATCTGCTAAAAGCCTTAAATGATGTAGATCAATTTAAACATGATCTGTTTCATAATCATATCATTTATATGTTTTGATTTACTATGATTCTGTACAGGTCAGTTTGAGATTGAGAAACCAGAATGTCTCACACTGTCATTCCTGTGAACTCTTCGACGCTCGTCATCCAGTTTCAACCAGCAACACAAACAACGGTGACAAATGCTCCTCTCCCTGTTTATGTACAACAGGAGACAGGAGCTTCACCTCTTCATGGAGTTCAGGCATTTCTCAAAGGCCAACCGAAAGCCTTTGGGGTGAGAATTGTCTCTTAAACACAAATAATTGTTTTTTTTATATGTGCTTGTCAATGTGAGGTAAGAAATGTACTTAAATAAATTAAAAAATTAGTACTACACACATTAACAAAGCATACACAATATTTATTGAAGAATGTGACTTATTGTCTTGGTGGCAGTGCAGGAAACACACCAGTATAAGATCAGGTTTATCAATTACAGAATAAACAGCAAACTTTACAGTGTGTCAGTCACAGAGAAGAATGTTGTAGGAGTTGCAAACTATCAAAAAAAAGGGAAGTAATCCAATCTTGCACATCCGCAAATACAATGACTTTCATACAATGATAATTCCATATTTGCATAATATTTTGCAAAGATATTTTTTTAGTACAACCATAAGTCCATAACTACAGCTGCCATAAATCTATATTGTATATTTTATATTGTCCCCCTTTATGAAAGACTCTCATGCTACTCACACTTCTTTTTGTCCCTCACAGACGGTCCAGATAACGATCAGTGTGATGACTCTGCTGTTTGGCATTGTGTCTAAACTTTATGGAGAGTCCATCTTTGTCCATGCTGGTATTCCTTTCTGGGGATCTCTCATCGTAAGAAACAGTCATACAAGGAAGTGTTCTGTCTTTTATAAAACAAGCTACATATTTCAGCCCAAGCCTCAATTTTGTCCTTTCTCTCCTTTCAGTACATTACTGCAGGCTCACTCTGCATTGCTGCAGAAAACAAAATTAATTCTCCCTCCAGTTTGTGTTTGGTATGTACACAACACTTATTTTTGGGGTCTAAGCACCAGCTGGAAGTACAGAAATAGTGTTCTGTTGTGTTTGTACTGATTTTCTGAACTGGTTTATACTGATTTCTTCTTCTTTTTCTCCCCTAAATGTATACAGTCGTGGCCAAAAGTTTTGAGAATTACATAAATATTGGAAATTGGAAAAGTTGCTACTTAAGTTTTTATAATAGCAATTTGCATATACTCCAGAATGTTATGAAGAGTGATCAGATGAATTGCATAGTCCTTCTTTGCCATGAAATTAACTTAATCCCAAAAAAACTTTTCCACTGCATTTCATTGCTGTCATTAAAGGACCTGCTGAGATCATTTCAGTAATCATCTTGTTAACTCAGGTGAGAATGTTGACGAGCACAAGGCTGGAGATCATTATGTCAGGCTGATTGGGTTAAATGGCAGACTTGACATTTGTTAAAAGGAGGGTGGATGCTTGAAATCATTGTTCTTCCATTGTTAAAACCATGGTGACCTGCAAAGAAACGCGTGCAGCCATCATTGCGGTGCATAAAAATGGCTTCACAGGCAAGGATATTGTGGCTACTAAGATTGCACCTAAATCAACAATTTATAGGTTCATCAAGAACTTCAAGGAAAGAGGTTCAATTCTTGTAAAGAAGGCTTCAGGGCGTCCAAGAAAGTCCAGCAAAGTGCCAGGATCTTCTCCTAAAGAGGATTCAGCTGCGGGATCGGAGTGCCACCAGTGCAGAGCTTGCTCAGGAATGGCAGCAGGCAGGTGTGTGAGCGCATCTGCACGCACAGTGAGGCCAAGACTTTTGGAAGATGGCCTGGTGTCAAGAAGGGCAGCAAAGAAGCCACTTCTCTCCAAAAAAAACATCAGGGACAGATTGATCTTCTGCAGAAAGTATAGTGAATGGACTGCTGAGGACTGGGGCAAAGTCATATTCTCCGATGAAGCCCCTTTCCGATTGTTTGGGGCATCTGGAAAAAGGCTTGTCCGGAGAAGAATAAGGTGAGCGCTACCATCAGTCCTGTGTCATGCCAACAGTAAAGCATCCTGACACCATTCATGTGTGGGGTTGCTTCTCATCCAAGGGAGTGGGCTCACTCACAATTCTGCCCCAAAACACAGCATGAATAAAGAATGGTACCAAAACACCCTCCAACAGCACCTTCCTCCCAACAACCCAACAACAGTTTGGTGAAGAACAATGCATTTTCCAGCACGATGGAGCACCGTGCCATAAGGCAAAAGTGATAACTAAGTGGCTCGGGGACCAGAATGTTGAAATTTTGGGTCCATGGCCTGGAAACTCCCCAGATCTTAATCCCATAAGAGAACTTGTGGTCAATCCTCAAGAGGCGGGTGGACAAACAATGTTCTGACAAACTCCAAGAAGTTATTATGAAAGAATGGGTTGCTATCAGTCAGGATTTGGCCCAGAAGTTGATTGAGAGCATGCCCAGTCGAATTGCAGAGGTCCTGAAAAAGAAGGGCCAACACTGCAAATACTGACTCTTTGCATAAATGTCATGTAATTGTCGATAAAAGCCTTTGAAGCGTATGAAGTGCTTGTAATTATATTTCAGTACATCACAGAAACAACTGAAACAAAGATCTAAAAGCAGTTTAGCAGCAAACTTTTTGAAAACTAATATTTATGTAATTCTCAAAACTTTTGGCTACGACTGTAGTAAGCGCATCACTGACCATAATTCATAAAGACCCTAAACTTGTCAGGAAGGGCCCAAAGGTGCACATCTATTCAGGCATCTATTGATCTATTATCATAACGTAATATGACTCGAATACATAAAAAAAAAAGACATGGCCAGTACCAGCCGATCAAATTTCAGCAACTAATAACATCAAATCTCAATGGCTGGGGAAACTTCAGAGTGTGTTTTGTGTAGCTACGATGACTCTTGATCAAATTTCATAAAAGCAAGACATCATAAATCATGCTGGTGATTTCAAAGTTTTTACAGTGTTGTATAATTTAACATAAATTTCTGGGCTTGAGGGGTGGGCTGGAGTTGCTTGAGCCCCTGGCTCTTTAATCGCAACGCTAAAGTGCCCTTTCAGTCTGATTTATGTGCCCCCAGACCACCATTTGGTAGTAAACGCCCATGTTTTGTTTCTAAACAAAGCAGCGCTGCGCTTATAAACCCTACTTTGATATGCATTATACAGAAGCAAGATGAAAAGAAAACACCATCTCAACTTTTCTGAAGGGCTAATTAGGCACATTTTCATCCTCTGCTGTCTAAGCTTAAATCTATAGTCAAGTTTTGCAGAATGCTTCCTATTTCTCTTCTGGTTAGGTTTAATGCAAAAAAAATATATATATTTTCGCTGTAAGCTAAAAAAAAAAATCTGTGAAGATTGACCGGACTTTGCTGTAAAAACCACATTATATTTAAAAAGACAAGTTATAATTGTTTCACTTTATTACACACAAGACACACTTGCTCTTACACCCATAACACCTCTTTCACACACATATATGTATAATATAGTATATTTATCACAACACCCACAACAACTCTCTATCTACATTTAAGGTGTTGACACAATGTTTTAAAGTTTTTGCTAATGTATTAATCTGTTTTCTCTGTTTCTCTGCCTGTAGGTGAAGGCTTCACTGGGAATGAATATTTTCAGTACTATAACCCAATGCAATTACATTACTTTCACTTCACTTGATTATATTATAGGTCTACACATGTCCTGCAGGGGTTATGACTGTGGTTATTTAAGAAATTATGAGGTATGTCTTCAACTTCTATATTCACTAGGGATGCACCGAAATTGCATTTTTGTTTTTTGTTCAAAGGAGAAAAATGGCCAAAAATGTGAGCCCAAATATTCACATTTGTTTAGTATTTACTGATTATAATGCTTCCAGTTTCACAATAGATCTGAGATGATAAAAGCTATTGTTTACTGCTGAGTTCAGGCCATTATCGAAAAACACTCCAAACTTTTTTGCATGTGTATGAGAATTCACAGATAAAGGTTACAAACGGTTATTTAACTGGATATTAGAAGCCAATTTAGAATCATTTTGCCATTAAAAAAAACTACTGTCATGTCACGCAGTGAACTATTAGCAAATGTAACAAGGTTCAGTATATGGAAGGAAGAAGACAGCGTCGGCGTGACTGGAACTCGTGTTTTATTCGACACAAAAGCAGGTGCGTCCAACACTACTGTTCTAATTATTTGTGTTCATGTTGATTTTTCTCTCAGACTGTCTATATGGGAATCAGTGGTGTGTTATTGTTATTCGCCGTGGTTGAGTTTATCATCTCCATCTGTCTGTCAACATTTGCCTGTAAAGCCATCGCTTGCTGTTGTAGTCCTCAGGTGAGTGATGAGCCAAATCAGAAGAGCTCAAACTTCTCTCCAGTTCAATGTAAAATTCACGAGTAAATACAGAACTACCACATTTTGCTGTAAGTTTGATTGCGTCATATAATAATTGCTGTTAATAGTGTTCATCGTCTGTTTGATTGTCTTTAATTGATGTTAACTGACAGTCACCACTGATAAGCTACTACTAAATATTGTAGAAACTTCATTTGCTGTAAAGCTGCTTTGCAACGATTTCTATCGTGAAACGCACGATACAAATAAACTTGAAATAAATAAAGTGAACTCAGCACACATTATGTTCTCAAATATTAAACCTGCAGCGCTTGCAGAGATGGAGTTCATGAGAAGCATTTTTACTGTTGCCCTAAAAACGTATAGCATAAAATGTTTTGGTCAAGATAATTATGTTAGACTTGAACTTGAGGCCTGAGTTTGACCAGTGTGTTTTCTCTCCTGATAGAACTAAAAAAAAATAATTGAACAAAATAATTTAACAAACCTGCTGATTTCAAAATAATCCACCTCACACTTCATACAGAGTGAGTTTAAGGACTCGTTTGCTTTAAATTTGTTTACTTCTATTACTACGAAGGCACAAATTTAGGCTGTCAATTTGAAAGTAAAACACTTTTAAAAAGTCCACATTTTGACTGAGAGGTTCAGTACTCTGGTTGAAGGAACATAAGGGTATGTAGATTTAAAGCTCTAGAAAGAGTTTGAGTCACACATTTGTACTCTCAGAAGTTGTTGTTGTTTATAAAGTATGTCAATATGTGCTCTGAAACGACATTAAATATGCTCCACTTAATAATATTTTATTCAAGACATTTGTTGGGTTTTCGTTGTTAAAACACCCTTTCTTGTAGAACCAATTTCTTATGTATCCCTAATTCTAACACCCCGTGTTTTTCTAAAGATGCAGTATGCTCAGGTCTCAGCACCACAGTCCTCTGATTTCAGACCCATTCGTTTCCAGGATCTTAACAGCTCAGAGGTAAGAGAAACTCGTTATCCAAAATTAAAATGAACATGCGCACAGAAAACGCTCATATTCCCCTCTTTCTGATGTCAAATCTACAAATGATCTTGAACTTGTGCACGACTGAATGGTTTCAGCTCTCTTGCCTCGTAAATGACTGATTAATGTCATTAACATATAAAAGACCACCAGTCATCGTCCAAATCCTTTCATCTAGAACGGCGAGCTGCAAAAACTGCTTACACTTCCAAAAACCTGTAGTCTTGTCAGGACAAAAACTCAGAAGTACGTACATGTGCTCAGACCCTGATGTGATGCTAAGCACTCTTCCACGTCAAAGGCAGTTTTTACAAATATGAGCGCTGGCGTGGATTTAAGCATGCTAAGATCAAATCTGTTCGTATGCACGCTTTATAAATGTGTACTGGAAATGTGTAAAGCACTCAGTAATGAGAGCAATAATTGTTACATAATATTATCAATAAATAAGCAATCAAGCAAGAAAGCTCATCATATAGCGTTTTTTCTTCTTGCAGATACCTGTGACCAGCAGCTCTTCCATTCCTCACCATCCTGCAGACGCGCCGCCAGAATACAGTGAATGCAATCAATATTATTAAGTGGACAGTATTCCCTTATGAAAACAAAAAATATATGGGAATGTTTTTAAAAAAATATAATGCAATTTCTAAAATAATACATTTCCATACATGGAAACTATACTGCAGTATATTCATGGGCCATGTATGGCTATATATTGAGCCATATAAAAATAAATTTTTACATGTAATAGCTTTATTTTAACACTCAATTTATCTTTCAAGAGTTAATGCTTGGGTTTATATATAGTCGAACACATTCATAAACTTTTCTGTTACTTTGTTTGCTTTGTTACACATTTCATTTATGAAAATATTTGTGATGTATGAAAAAAACTGAAAACAAATATTAAAGTTTTCTATTTTTGGAGCATTGGATGTCTTGTTAAAATCATTTAACAGGTTTATTTTCATATTATTTATTTCAGTTTAAAGGTATTTTATCACATGTATATCTATATATTATAAATATTATTATTGAATAAATACACTACATATTTAAATATATTGTCACATTTTTCAATATATGAAAGGTATCAATTCCTTATGTATTATTCAATATCTTGTAATATATTAACACATATTATTCAGTATATTTTCAATATACATTAAGCACTTTAATATATTGATTGTTAGTGTACAAGAGAAGATGTTTTCTTTGCCTGAGGGTTGTGCTGCTGCAGTTGTATGTGGTGCTTTCATGCGAAAATTAACTGGAATGTAAACAGGTTGTAAATAAGAATGCACATTGCAAATGTAAAAGCTGTTAGGTATCAGTACATGAATATTCATCACAGTTAATCAGGTGCATAATAGAGTTCCAAATGTTGTGCATAATTAACAAAATGCTACTTTCATTTTACATAACTATCTAGATTTATGCACACCTCCAAACATTCATCAACCAATTAGATTCAATCATTCAACAGCCCTCGCACTGGATTGCTGTAGCAATGGATTAAAGCATCATTAGTCTTACATTCAAAAAGTCATCAGTTTGGAATCTGGGTGAGAAGAAATCTATTATTCAAAAGAAACATAAACCAAAAGTCAATGTGATTGCCGTTTTCAGCAATTGGATGTAACTTTTTATTCAAATAAATGTTTACTTCAATATCAACTGTGCATGTTCATAATTACTGTTAAATGCCAGTGTCTCGATATATGTGGGTCAAAGACAAGATGTCACCATTTTGGTGTCCACATTAAAACAAGTTTACAAAAGTAATTTTATATATATATATATAATGACGTTAAATGCAAGTAAAGTGTCAACTTTCATATTTCAAATAACTTTGGAGAAAATAATATCAAAATATGGAAACTAATGTTCCAAAGTGTAAAATTGTCATTCAGCCTAACGGTCCGGACCTTTGATTTTACCATTACAGCTTTAAATGAACATAAATTAGCAAGTTAACAAATACATCTGTTGTCTTAATATTTTTTATATAACAGCCAACACTTACATTTACATAATAAGACTTAAGAGTTTTGTCCCGAAAATACAGCTTGTCAGAGATCATTCAGTGTAACAGGAACAAGAAGTTATTCTGAAATCATATAAAAGCTGTTCCTGCTCTTAAATACTTGATAATTCCACCTTTTCATGGTGTGGTTACCTAAGATACAAAAACACGTCATTCAATGAAATGCCAAAAAACACCTGGGCGATAGTGGGCAGAATTTAGTAAGGAGACAGCTGTGGGGAAAAAGCTGTTACTGAATCTGCTGGTCCTTGTCCAGAGGCTCCTGAAGGGCCTCCCGGAGGGCAGGGGGTTAAACAGTCTATAGTCAGGGTGAGAGGAGTCCTTAAGGATGCTGCGAGCTCGACGTAGACAGCGTTTCCTCTGGATGTCCTCAATAGCAGAAGTGGTGGCCCTGTGATGGGCTGGGCGGTTTTCACCACACTCTGCAGTGCCTTGCGCAGGGGCAAATTTAGTGAATAGGGGGCCCCAGGCAAAATATAGGAATGGGGCCCTATACATTTTCATACATTTTCTTAGATAAACCTTGAGGTTCCTTTTTTGTTTTGATGTTTACTGATGGTGCCCCATAGTTGTGTCCAATGTTTCTACATTGTAGCCTAAATGTTAAATGGCTTTAAATACAAACAGGTCCTTCTCAAAAAATTAGCATATTGTGAAAAAGTTCATTATTTTCCATAATGTAATGATAAAAATTAAACTTTCATATATTTTAGATTCATTGCACACCAACTGAAATATTTCAGGTCTTTTATTGTTTTAATACTGATGATTTTGGCATACAGCTCATGAAAACCCAAAATTCCTATCTCAAAAAATTAGCATATCATGAAAAGGTTCTCTAAACGAGCTATTAACCTAATCATCTGAATAAACTAATTAACTCTAAACACCTGCAAAAGATTACTGAGGCTTTTAAAACTCCCAGCCTGGTTCATTACTCAAAACCGCAATCATGGGTAAGAGGTTAACCCAGAAGGCCATCATTGACACCCTCAAGCGAGAGGGTAAGACACAGAAAGAAATTTCTGAACGAATAGGCTGTTCCCAGAGTGCTGTAACAAGGCCTTCCATCTGCTGAAAAGCTTTATGGAGATGAAGATTTCGTTTTTCAGCACGACCTGGCACCTGCTCACAGTGCCAAAACCACTGGTAAATGGTTTACTGACCATGGTATTACTGTGCTCAATTGGCCTGCCAACTCTCCTGACCTGAACCCCATAGAGAATCTGTGGGATATTCTGAAGAGAAAGTTGAGAGACGCAAGACCCAACACTCTGGATGAGCTTAAGGCCGCTATCGAAGCATCCTGGGCCTCCATAACACACCTCAGCAGTGCCACAGGCTGATTGCCTCCATGCCACGCTGCATTGAAGCAGTCATTTCTGCAAAAGGATTCCTGACCAAGTATTGAGTGCATAACTGAACATAATTATTTGAAGGTTGACTTTTGTTGTATTAAAAACACTTTTCTTTTATTGGTCGGATGAAATATGCTAATTTTTTGAGATAGGAATTTTGGGTTTTCATGAGCTGTATGCCAAAATCATCAGTATTAAAACAATAAAAGACCTGAAATATTTCAGTTGGTGTGCAATGAATCTAAAATATATGAAAGTTTAATTTTTATCATTACATTATGGAAAATAATGAACTTTTTCACAATATGCTAATTTTTTGAGAAGGACCTGTACATCAAGAGCATGCTCACAGATGAGAACAAAACAGTGTTGGATAAAGTAGATTAGAGCCCTGCAGGGACCTCAAATATAGGCCCTAGCCTGTCTTTTTCCCCCAAAAAAAGAAATTCATACTGCTGTTTCAGCTATTAAAATAGTTCAGTTTTGTATGTACAGGTGCATCTCCATAAATTAGAATATGGTGACATGCCAATCAGCTTATCGACTTCAAAATGGTCTCTCAGTTTGGTTCACTAGGCTACACAATCATGGGGAAGACTGCTGATCTGACAGTTGTCCAGAAGACAATCAATGACATCCTTCACAAGGAGGGTAAGACACAAACATTCATTGCCAAAGAAGCAGGCTGTTCACAGAGTGCTGTATCCAAGCATGTTAACAGAAAGTTGAGTGGAAGAAAAAAGTGAGGAAGAAAAAGATGCACAACCAACCGAGAGAACTGCAGCCTTATGAGGATTGTCAAGCAAAATCCATTCAAGGATTTGAGTGAACTTCACAAGGAATGGACTGAGGCTGGGGTCAAGGCATCAAGAGCCACCACACGCAGACGTATCAAGGAATTTGGCTACAGTTGTCGTATTCCTCTTGTTAAGCCACTCCTGAACCACAGACAACGTCAGAGGCGTCCTTACCTGGGCTAAGGAGAAGAAGAACTGGACTGTTGCCCAGTCGTCCAAAGTCCTCTTTTCAGATAAAAGCAAGTTTTGTATTTCATTTGGAAACTAGAGTCTGGAGGAAGGGTGGAGAAGCTCATAGCCCAAGTTGCTTGAAGTCCAGTGCCAAAAGCACCAGAAGTTGGTTAAATGACCATGGTGTTGGTGTGCTTGACTGGCCAGCAAACTCACCAGACCTGAAGCCCAGAGAGAATCTATGGGGTATTGTCAAGAGGAAAATAAGAAACAAGAGACCAAAAAATGCAGATGAGCTGAAGGCCACTGTCAAAGAAACCTAGGCTTCCATACCACCTCAGCAGTGCCACAAACTGATCACCTCCATTAGAGTCCTGCAACGGGTCGGGTACCCACGGGTACCCGCATAAAAGTGGCTAAAACGGCTGAATTGTGACATTCCTAAAATTCACGGGCAGGGATGCGGGTGGATAATTAACTTCTTGCGGGCGGGTAGTAGCGCGGATGAAAAATATGTGGAATATTTGTATGTCTAAATTACCATTACACATATGCAACAACGATATGACATTTGACCCATTACGTCACCACCACTGCGACAGTGCGACTATTGTTGATGCTTCTCATAGCCTAGTAAGGCTATTGTTTGTGAGCGACAGGCTCAGGTTGTATTTTTTCTTGTTCTTTTTTTTCATTAATAGGTCTATTTGCGTGTAGTTATCAGGTTCCACAGCCTATTTAGGTGCCGATGGTAGGCTACCTGAATGCCTGTTTCATTAGCTCATTCATGACGCTGTTGTGATGTTGAGAGAGGTACAAGATAAAAAAAATAAAGCACTTTAATTGGAATGATTTTAGCATGTGTGATTAAACTACTTAAACTACTTCAGTCTGTGTGCACTGAATTTATTTAATACATGAGTTTTACAATTTGAGTTGAATTACTGAAATAGTGAAACTTTTCCACGACATTCTAATTTGAGATGCACCTGTAATGGAAAAGTGATTATATTTCATTTAGTTTTTTATAAAGTCAATTTAGAAAAATGTTTGGAGCATTTTTTATTTGTAAAATGTACGTATTTTTTATTTTAGTTTTTTTTAACGGCGCCGGCGTGATCACTTGCAGTTTTTTCTAACAGTGGAAACAACTTAATATGCAGTCATTTTCTCTCATAAAGGTAAGAGTAATATCTCATTCTAAACTGTAAAGGGGCTAGTTTTATTTGTGTGCACTCAAAATATCAACAGAACGTTGTGCTTTTATGAAATAAAGAAAACAA
This sequence comes from Cyprinus carpio, assembly GCF_018340385.1. Classification (NCBI taxonomy): domain Eukaryota; kingdom Metazoa; phylum Chordata; class Actinopteri; order Cypriniformes; family Cyprinidae; genus Cyprinus; species Cyprinus carpio. The sequence goes on from NC_056600.1 coordinate 29,688,877, forward strand.
ACGCTTTCTGCCACCTGGGGTTTGAACAGGAGTACTTCACAATGATGAACCTAAACTCAGCAAATTGCCTCACAGACCTGATTAAAAAAAATTAATAAAAAAAATAGAAAGCTTTAAATTACTAGCCTACTTTAAAATGAAATAATTCAGATATAAAATAAAAACTCTTTCATTATGTAATCCATGCATTTCTCTTTAAAGGCACGTCCATTAAGGAGATGGTGAATAATTTTTTCATCACCATAACTGATGGATATCTAAAATATAAAAATAAGGAAAAGCCTAAAACAGACCGATTATACTTTGCGTTTTATTTTATAATTCTGTACAATTAAAATATAAACACAAATTATAATGGCAAATATAGGCTATGTAAAACTTTGTCCTATAATTATATAGCTGCTTTTTCTGATTTTTTTATGTTGCTCTGTGCTTAATATCTTAACATGTAAAGGATTTTCTGCAACATAATTTTGTATGATATATGAATTATTTATTAGCCTCTTTTTTTTTTTTTTTTTTTACACATCATGAATTCATTGTATTCCCATTTGTAAAATAGGCAACTGTGACGAGTGAGGCATGGCCGAGAGCCGTGGGAACAGAGCGAGGCGGGTGGAGTGAAGCAGGTGTCGCTCATTTCCCAATCACTCCACCGGCCTCGCTCCGTTCCCACGACTCTTGGCCCCGCCCACTCGTCACACCAATAAATTAAATTGTTGTAGGCTAACCCGATCTCATGATACTGCATATAGCACAATTTTCTGCTTCTGTTTGGTGTAATATTTCTATGCAGAAATTGAATTTGGCATGCAAAAGACTTATAAATTCATAATAAATGGCATGGCTGGTTCAGTCAGCTGAAATGTTTGCGGGGGAAATCGGAGGTCAGTCTGAGCGTTCATGGTACTCACAGTGCATACAGCCATACACCTGCAGGCGCCACGGACTCAGACGGTTGTCGTGGTAATAAACACCATAAACAGCAACTGTTAATGTGTCAGAGCTTAATGCGCAACTACTATATGAAAAGCATTTTAGGGGGCCCCCCTGGCATTAGGGGGCCCAAGGCGGTCGCCCACCTTTGCCTAATGGGTAAGTCCACCCCTGGCCTTGCGGTCAACAACTGAGCAGTTCCCATACCAGACTGTGATACAACTGGTCAGGATGTCCTCGATCACACACCAGTTGAAGTTCACCAGGATGGCTAAAGACAGCTGGTTCTTCTTCAGTGTCCTGAGAAAGAAGAGGCGCTGGTGAGCCTTTTTGACCAGGCTGGAGGTGTTTGTGGTCCAGGACAGGTCCTCCGAGATGGTGGTTCCCAGGAACTTGAAGCTGGAGACATATTCAACAATCATCACGTTAATGTGGATGTGGTAATGCGTTCTTCCTTTCTTCTTCCTGAAGTCCACAATGAGCTCCTTTGTCTTGCTGGTGTTAAGGAGCAGGTTATTGTCAGCGCACCATGTGGCCAGGTGCTGTACCTCCTCCCTGTAGGCAGTCTCATCGTTGTCTCTGATGAGGCCAATCACCGTGGTGTCATCTTCAAACTTAATAATGGAGTTGGATCCATGCACAGGCTTGCAGTCGTGGGTGTAGAGGGAGTAGAGAAATGGGCTCAGCACACAGCCCTGTGGTACGCCGGTGTTCAGTGTGATGGTGGTGGAGCAGGTGTGGCCTGACCTAACATGCTGAGGTCTGTTGGTCAGAAAGTCCATAACCCAGTTGCAGAGGGAGGTGTTAATGTCCAGGTCTCCAAGATTTGTGGTCAGTTTGGAAGGAATGACAGTGTTAAATGCTGAGCTGAAGTCAACAAACAACATCCGTGCATATGTTTTACTATTGTCCAAGTGTGTCAGTACAGAGTGCAGCACTGTGTATACTGCATCCTCTGTGCTCCTATTGCTACAGTAGGCGAATTGGTGTGAGACCAGTGTGGGTGGGAGGCAGTCCTTGAGGTGTGCTAGGACCAGTCACTCAAAGCACTTCATAACAGTAGGAGTGCTACGGGGCGGTATTCAGTTTGGCACTGGCACAATGGATGTGGACTTAAAGCATGTTGGCACAGTTGCTTGGGTGAGGGACAGGTTGAAAATGGCTGTGAAGACCCCTGTAAGCTGCTCTGCACATGCCCTACACACACGTCCAGGAATGCTGTCTGGGCCAGCAGCCTTGCGGGTGTTGATCCGGCTCATAGCAGTGTAGACATCTGTGGAGGTGAGTTTGAGGGGTTGGATAAAAGCCAATTATCTTGCCAACTAATTACACTCACTTTACAATCGAGCATAAAAGTCATTTAGCTTGTTAAGGAAGGAGACGTCTGTGACCGTTGGAGTGGAGTTGCATGGTTTGTAGTTGCTGATGACCTGGAAGCCCTGCCACATGTGTCGGGGGTAATAGTTTGAAAAGTTTTGATGCCCCTCCTCAGGTTAGCCCTGGATTTGCTGTAGGCCTAAGCGTCATCTGACCTGAAGGCAGTGTTGCAGGCTTTAAGCAGAAGTCGCACCTCCTTGTTCATCAATGGCTTCTGATTAGGGTGTGTTGTGATCCGTTTCTCTGTTGTAACACAGTCAATGGTGGTGTTGATGTAATCCAGTACAGAGGAGGTATAGATATCAATGTCCGCATGAGAGCCACAGGCAGCCTGAGAAGCAAACATATTCCAGTACGTGTATTGAAACCTGTCCTGAAGTAAAGAGTCTGCTCCAGTTGGCCACACTTTGATGGTCCTCACTGATGGCTTCACACGGTAGATGAGGGGTGAATACTCAGGGCTGAGAAACAAAGAAAGGTGATCAGACTGTCCGAGGTGGGGGAGGGGGGTCGCGATGTAAGCTCCATCAATGTTTGTGTAAACATGATCAAAAATTTTGTCTCCTCTAGTGTGGCAGGAAACAAGTTGATGGAATTTGGGGAGCACTGTCTTTAAGTTGGAGTGATTAAAATCACCAGCGACAATAAAAGCAGCCTCCGGGTGAGCAGTCTGTTGTTTACTAATGGCCGCATGCAGTTCGTTCATAGCAAGCTTGGCATTAGCATCTGGTGGAATATAGGCTGCAGTTATAATGGTGGAAGTGAACTCCCGCGGCAGATAAAAAGGTCTACATTTAACCATAAGAAACTTTAGGTTAGCTGAGCAGTGTCTCCCAACAATGACAGTGTTTGTACACCAAGCTTTGTTAACATAAATGCACAATCCGCCACCTTTGGTCTTGCCGGAGTCTTCTGCTGTCCTTTCTCCCCGGAGCATGTAACGGCTAGCTCAATAGCATTATTGGGTATGTCACTGTGTAGCCATGATTCTGTGAAAACCATGACATTGCAATCCAAAAGTCTCTTACTGTGGGTGATGCGAAGTGGTAACTCGTCCATTTTGTTCACCAGTGGCCGCACATTAGTGAGGAAATGCTGGGTAAAGAGAGACAGAGCAGTGTTAGCTTTAGCTTAGCTATTAGACCTCCGTGCTTCCCCTGCCTTTGTTTACGATCTTGACGCCACCTGCAAGCACTTCCGCACCCGGCCGGGTAGAGTGCGTAGCCTTGGGTGTTCTGGAGATCTCAGGGATGAGTCGAGGATTGGTGATAAAACTGTTGGATAAAACATAGCATTAAGGACCTCGGACCATTTGGTCAAGGTCTTGAAAGATATATTTAAAGATTCGAAAACCACTCAGCACATGAGCCTTGATCGCACAAAGACAACTACTATAACTAAGCATGTCATTGGCGACTGTTACTTTTAGAGTCCAACCGAAATCCTGAAAATAAAAAAATGCAGCGTTTTGATTGATGAGTCAACAGACATCGGGCATGTGAAAACGCTTTGTGTCCGTGTTCATTTTTCGATGAAGGCACAAATAGGATTCACACCTGTTTCTGGAAACTGGTGCAGATCTATTCCGACCAAGACAGACAGTGGGCACTGCCTAAATTCACAGACCTTAATCAATATTTTCAAAGTGAGAAAGTAGTGATTACTTCATTGAAGAACAAGGTCTGTGAAACCTACACAGATCTCCTTCTTACCTTAATGGACAGAGACTATGTTCTGCACACTCCACTGAATCAGATCGACAAAAATGACGGCCCAAAGCTCAGACTAAACACACAGGGCCTCATTTATCAATCTTACATAGAAATAAGCGCAGATCTGTGTCCACAAATCAACTTACGACAGAGTTCACGTGTGATTCATGAAACATTCGTATGCCCCCAGTCTGATCATATGAATGATAGCACGTTGATAAATGTGGCGGTAGAAAATATTTGAATATCATGCCCCTAAAAACACCTAGAGTTTACGACACGGAGAAACGAAATCCGGCCAAAAAGAGGACATAAACTCATGAAAGTGAAATTGATCTTACTCCAAAAACACCATTAATTTATGTAATTTATATGAATATTAAAATACTGGTAAATATAGACAGCCTATTTAGTTCCTCTCACTCTACAACAAATATTTTAAATTTAATGGTATTCAGAATAGAACAAGAATGAAAATAAATAGTTATAAAATTATATATTACAAATAAAACACAAATTAGGCGTTAGTGGCATTCATTATGAACAGAATACAAATGTCAAGCAAAACTGAAAAGGCACTGGGCTCACAAGCCTGTCTCATACCACAAGAATCCAAATGTTTCAAATTTTGCCATTTTTTTTAAACATTTGTTTGCATAACTCATTATGTAGCCTAAACATGGCTTTATACTTCACTCATGTTCTTATATCCGTGTAAAATCCTTCACATGCGCAAAATGTTTGTTTGGGCACTGCACACTGATTTTACAGCGGACCTTTTAAAATAAACAGTGCAACTTTTATTAAATCAAAAAAACATATAATGAAAAAAAATAAATTAAAAAATGTCAGGCAACGCTAGAACCAATGTATTTTTTGTGTGAGTGAGGCACCCGTGTGATCAGATGGATTAAATCAAATAAAGATGTAAAGAAAAGGAAAAAAAATGCTATATGCCTATGCTTGTTGCACTTTTTTTTTCTTTTTGTTAATCTGTTAATTATATTATAGCCTATTAATATCTTTTATGTGATCCTTTGTATTTTATTCCTTTTATAGACTTAATTTCCATTTTTCTTCTTTCACAAAAGCGCTGCAGATGCATGATGTGACGATTAAATCCTCATGTTCTTGTTTACACTGCTATTTGCACATAAAAAAGCTAAAACCTTCTAAACTTACTGGTTAACGATGGACTAATGAGCTTGGTTTGACGGTTCAGGAAAATACAAATGAACAAAATGCTGTCATTCTTCAATTTACTATGCTGCGTGCAATTTTCGGTAACTCAAAAACTTGCTTACAAGAGCTGAGACCAGACATGAGATTTGATCGTAGCCACTGCTCATGTTCATATTGATCAATTCCAAGTTGTGCGTTGAAACAACTGTACGCCTAACGTACGTTAGTTTCGTAAATGAGGCCCACTGTACTTGGGTGTAAAAGTAATGCAGAATGTCCAGCAGGCTAATATTCCAGCAGACACCCTGACAGATTTTCATCTGCGCTGTCAGAATTTTCTCCGGGTTGCATGCGGAGAAATAAAGAAATGATTTGACTTTGATGATGCCCTCTTGACTCAAATCGTGTGTATCTCTCCTGCCTTCACTACTGATGGCAAGGCACGTGCGGAGTATTCGTCTCTGCTTCTCCTCATGCAACAAGTGCCATGCCTTAAATGAAGATACAAAGGCAATGGATGTTGATGAATTCTGGCACCATATTTCTACTTTGCAGGATTTCGAGAGGGCAAACATGTTCAGTGAATTGGGAAAGTTTGCCCTCAATGTTCTGTGTTTCCCCATTCAAATGCAAAATATGAACGTGTTTTTTCCAAAGTCAACCTCATCAAAACAAAGCCACGAAATGGCTCATTTCACATACTCTGAATGGGCTTGTGCACACCTCAGAGTGTGTAAAAAAATTTGGGGAGGTGCACTGCTTTTAAGCCATACAGCACTATGTTGCTGTCCATGACGGCATCGAATTTGTACCACAAAAAGACTCCCTCAACATCTGGCAACACGCAGGCATCAGAAGACAGCGACTCGGAGGTGGAGTTTGAACCTTCCCACTAAGGTACTCCTAGTTTTTTATCTATTGTGGTAATTTGCACGTTGTGTCAAATCATTGTTTGTCTAGATGATAGCTGTATTCTCTCTGTTTGACTCGTATTCTTCCAAATACGATAATTTTGAGGTTCTGGTACAATACTTGGACATTTCCAATCTGGCAACACTGAAACGCGGATTCATTCAGGAACTAAACACCGCTGTGTTGCTCAGAGATGCACAACATTTCTGCTATGGCTTTAAAGGTAATATGTTCTCTGCAAAATTGAGCAATAATACATAATATTCTGTTTAAAATATAACACAATATCAACTACTTATATAAAATCACATTTAAACTTTCAGGACAAAATCAGCACTCATATGATATTGTTCTTGCTGCTCGTGTGATATTGTATGATATAAATATGATGCAAAAACCCCAATATCTTGAATTTTATGGCATAACTGCATTTATGGAGTTGTTGCCCTGAATCTTATTGGTCAACAGTCAACTGTATGTTATACAGGTCTGGGGGTGGGACCAGTGCATTAACTACATTAAAATATTTTAATCACGTTATTTTTTCATAACTAATTAAATAAGGTAACGCGTTAAACTGACAGTCCTTATATAAATAAGGTGGCGTGCGGTGGTGTTTTAAAAGGAGTGGCGTGCGGTGGTGTTTTAAAAGGAGTGGCGTGCGGTGGTGTTTTAAAAGGAGGAGGCATATAATGGCCTACATATGTCCCTATTACACTTAAATGTTGTCACTTTTTCCTGGTTAAATAAATGTAACATAAAAAATAGAACAAATAATTCTATTTTGATGTTTATTAATATTATTTTATTTAATACTTTTAATACTAATTATACATTTCATAGTGTTTTTATGAATTTTTTATTTTTTCAAAAATAATAAAGGCAGTAACAAAAAAAGGTTCGTAGTTTTAGTTTCCACATTCCTATTTTTATGAATGTAACTGAATGTAATTACTTCAAGGATGTTAGAGTGAAAATGATTTGTTTGTACTATTACTATTATTATTATTCCGCAGAAGAATATTCTTTTCAAAGAATCTCAGTTAACTAAATATATAAGCTAGTTGTAGTGATTTTTACAATGACATTATATGCATCAATACGTCTGAGATCATTTGCAGTAGCTGTGTCCTGCTTTTGCAGTTGCTATATAAGCAGACTTATATGTAAAAGTGCTCACCACTACCAAAACGCATGTAACTGACTTCAACAAAAAACAGAATCACAGCTTTGTTGCTACTTTAGTTGCTTCTTCACTCAGCAAGTAGAGTGGAAACATACAGGAATAACTGAATATTTATCTTAAATGTGCCACAAATATCTTTTAACCTACGTTTTGTAGTAACAAGAGGAGTGTCATCGCGGAAAAAATGACAAACATAACTCAGACACCTGTGAACACCGAGCAGTGCTTGTTGTCAGACAGTAGACTTCTTTATTATACTTCTCTGACTGGACTAGCAAGGAGTAGTTAGAATCGATGAGAAAGTAATTTCAGGTAAATGTCTGCACTGACCATGAATATACTATGTAATATAATGTTTTCTGCAACATTTGTGGGGAATCTTGTGGAATCTCATAAGTGGACTCGAGAAAATGCCTCCATCGTCTGCTGCTTGGGGCTGTACAAACCGCCACACAATTAAAAGTAGGTCTTGAGGAATTACTTTTCACAGGTAAGACTGAAAAGTTGTTGACTGACACTGATCTGGTTGTATTTGGTCATTAAAACATGATGCTGACAGTAATTGACTGTCAGACTATTAATAGCTAGCCTTATCGCTATTTAGCTGCGAGTTGAGACATTATAGATAACCAGAAAGTTTGTATTCTTATATAGTTTTAGCATATGGTATATAATATGTCCAGAGCTGGGTAGATTACTTATGAATTGTAATCAGTTACTGATTACAGATTACATGACAAAATTTGTAGTCAGTAATATAATCTCTTAGATTACACATTTTTGGTAACGTAATCTGATTACTTTTGGATTACATTTAGATTACATTTGTGCTAATCCTTATTTGATATAACATATATTGAATTAGTCTAATCTTGTACTATTTTGACATATACAAAGAAAAAATAAATTCATAAATTCAAAAAATCAACATTTCAAAAAATATATTAAAGAACATATTAAAGGCTATATTCCCCTCCATTTTCCATTATCTTGTTGCTGATTTCTTCTGAGCGCGATTCTGACACCCCTCCCCCGTCCGCCGGAAAAACTCGAAGAATCACGAACGTATATAAGTGGCAGGTTTAACAGGAAAAAATATACACGTTAAAAAAAAGGAAATTTAGGAGAATCAATTAATTGTGAACAATTTATTACCATTGTGTAAATAAAATGTTATCATGTAATCCATAAAAAAGTAACTGTAGTCTGATTACGAGTATTTTAAAAAGTAGTTTACTCTAATTACAAGTACTTGAGTTTTGGAATCTGATTATGTAATCCAGATTACATGTAATCCGTTACTACCCAGCTCTGAATATGTCATAAACTAAATTGCCTATAATCGAGATATTCATTTATATTGCATTTTTTTTTATCAAAACCGACTTGTGCCAACCTAACGTTACTCGTTTCGGCTAAGCAGCATGAATCTACCATTAACCGCTAGTAGTTGGCAAGCTGACATTCACTAACTCTTCTCACACATTGAGTTTCCCAAAAACATACAGTTGAGGCGGCAGTGAGAAGTGGCTCTAAGAAGGGAAGGTTCTTCCGCAGGTGAGTCCTCCTTGCTATGCAGTGAACACTTCAAGCTGAAGGACTTTGACAGGACAGGTCAAACTGTGAGGATTAGGGATGGAGCTAAACCATCGATCTTCAGTTTCCCCCCTCATCTACAAAGAGTAGGGTTTTATCGTCACTGGTTTATAATTATTTGATAGCTTGTCATTAAATAGTTAGTGACATATATTTAATATTTATTTTAGCCTGTGGCAACCAGGAAAACAAAGGCCTCAAGGAAAGCTGAGGAGAGTTGGTCAGTGGACTGTTCTCAGGATTTCCAAGAGGTCGACCCTCCTCTGCCTAATGTTGTGAATATTTGTACTAGTTAAGACTAGAACAACTGTGAGCATTATGGCTATGGTCAAATTCGATCCTATCTGTTTCTCTCTGCCACTGTTTTCAGACACATTCGCACATACACCTGCACACATTGAATGATACACATACAAACACAATGCCAAGCCTGTCCTCAACATGATGATGTTGGACATGCTGAAAAGACGACAAGAGGAAGACCCAGCTAAATATGTAAGTGTAACTCTGATGTTGGATGCCATGGCTATCAAGAAACACATTCAGTACAATACGCAGACACAGAACATGGTATGAATGAAACAGATGTTGCCTCAGAGGCTCTTGTTTTCATGGTGGTTGGCTTACAAGGGCATTGGAAGGCTCCAGTTGCCTACTACCTCACCAACACTGTCACCAGATACACAGAAAGTGTTAATTCTGCATGCGCTGAAGGAGCTGCATGAGCGTGGCATAAGGGTACTCTGCATCACAATGGATCTGGCATGGAATATGTTGCAGGTCTACAGTCCTATAAAGAGCAGTACTGGCCAGATCAACTGGACACACGTTGTTTAATCAAATGATGTTCAAATCAAAGATGGATTGCATGCAGCCAACAAGTTAACAGACAAGCACATATTTTTCAATTCCCAGAAGATGAAGGTGTCCTTGGCTGCACAGACACTCAAGTCGCTCAGTGACAGTAGCTCTGTGCACATTGTGAAATCAGCTATCCACAGTTCAAACACTGTGAAGCAAAAGCTGAATTCATTGAGGTAATACTATATGCAAACATGGTTATGAATAAAATGCTTTCATTTAATGCAAACACTTGCTTTTAGATAATTGACAGGCTATTTGACATAATGAACAGCTGCAATCCACATGGTAAAGGGTTCAAAAGTCCCCTGGCTGCATGGAATTGAATTGACAGAGTAGCGTTCTTGTTGAGAGCCAGGGAATATTTGATAAGTTTGGTGATGAAAGATGGCACACCCCTTCATCAATTAAAGAATTAATTTAAAAAAGTCAAGTTTATGTTTGTGTTAAGAGTTCATAAGTTCATAGCATCATAAATTCATTTGATGCTCTGTTTCCTTGTTCTGATCTGTTCATTGACTGTTTTGTTTTGTTGGTATTCTTCTATGTTCAGTATTTTTCAGTTCATACAGGTTGCACAATGGTATGTATGGCACTATCTTCATGTTTCAGACCTTCCCAGTTCTTTTCTAATATTGTTGTTAGTCAGCTTAATGGCCTAGAGAAATAATTTACTTAAATTATCCTAAACCTAAACTAATTTACACTCTTAAGGAGCATGCAGTAATTTTGCAGTATTCACTTTACATTATACATCTTTATGTACTCTGAAAATGTACACTTCGCACCCTACCATATCTCAGAATCACTTGCGCGCAGATGACAATGGTATTAATATTTAAAGAACACGGCGGGTGAGAGTTCTGTGGGGGAATTCACATTGAATGTAAGTATGTGTTTTCATTTACTCAAATACCTAGTTAGGTTTTTTTAACACAAAGCCCACAGACAATAAAACAACCACTATATAAGGCAATAGTCTTTCCCTTTGTTATGTTTTTGTAGTCCTGTCATTCAAGATATGTCTACAAATGTTTTAACCAAACTTTAGCACTTAAGTATTTTGTATGCATGTCCTGTTGTGTCGTATTCTCTAATGTTAAGATTGCAAACATGTCTTCATATTTTTCATAAGTGTTTCCATTTTCTCGTTTTAGTACTATTCTGGAGAAAATGAGCCTGCTGGGGAAAAACTTAAAAAATACAAACTAAGCAAGTTAATAGAGAGTTTTTGCTGAAATTCATTGTGCTGTTGTTGTTAACAGGCATGGTTTATTTGCTCTGCTTTAGGATTGCAAGTGTCCTGGGACAGGTGAGGGAGCGAGTGTCCTGGGACAGATGAGGGAGTGAGTGTCCTGGGACAGATGAGGGAGTGAGTGGAAGCTGGTGGAGCTGCAGTGAAAAAATGGGTACATTACAATTTTTCACATTGCCAATGAAACAACCTAATTTCTATAGTTTACTTTTGTGATGCAAGTTAAAAATTAAACAAGTTGTATACGTTATTAATTTTTGCAGTGTAATTTATTTGTATATAAGCCTGAGTACTTTCCATACATTTTGTATTTTTGTTTTGCATATTGTGTAAATAAAAGTAAATATGTTCATTGTTAATTTTTTTTTAATGGAGCTTATATTTTTTTCACTAAACATTCTTCGGTTTAATTTTTTGTCCTGTAAATATATTTTTTTCACATTAAAACAAATTATTCTATACATTACTGAAAGTACTTTTACAACTATTTACAACATAGAAAAAGATGGCGCCGCTGTCAATGGCTTGCTGTCTGTCTCTTTGTTTGTCCGTAGTCGTATTTGTATTTTTATTATTAAATCAAAATGTTGCCCAACACGTCTTCGCGGCACGTCTTCGCGGCATCTTCGTCCATTGTGTCAGGCAGTAAAACATGTACCGCAGTCGGTCAGTGACTCTCTACCTATTAAGATGGCTTTAGTAAACTCTAGATCATTGGGAAATAAAAAGTTTATTTTTAATGACTTTATAACTTCTGGCAATATTGACTTTCTGTTTGTGACGGAGACCTGGCTCTCAGTTGATGATCTTAGTTCATTCTTGGAACTCACACCTAGTAACTATAACTTTTTAAATACCTCACTAGCCAAAGACTTTGTGAATCTTATAGAAGGCTGTGATTTTGTTCAATGGGTAAACGAGCCAACTCATGTACATGGACATATACTTGATCTGGTATTAACTCATGGTTTCCCTATCTCAGATGTTCAAATTGGTGATCCTATTTTCTCAGATCATAGACCAGTTGTTTTTAATGTCGATCTTTCTTGTCATATCATTACACCTGTTAGACTTGTAAAATGGTCACTTGTAGGTTTATCCTGCCCTGCCTCTGCTGAAGCCTTTTCTGCTGCATTTCTTGAAGCTTATCAGATGTTTCCTATTGAACATCTAGCAAATACAGTAGACATTGATGAACTACTCAATTTATTTAATTCTCTTTGTACCAACGTGCTTGATACTGTTGCCCCTCTGAGACTTAAACATCAGAAAAATAAAACTGAACAGTAACACTCGCCATCTAAGACAAGCTTGCAGAAGAGCAGAGCGCAGATGGAAAAATGATAAGCTACAGGTGTCCTATGAAATACTACGGGAGTCTTTAATATCATATCAGAAAGCTGTCAAGGCTGCTAAGTCTTGCCATTTCTCTGAGATAATTGATAAAAATAAAAATAATTCTAGGATCTTGTTTAATATTTTTAAGTCTGTCTTTAACCCTGTAGGAAACAATTATCTCACTGAATCATCCTCTGTGTGAAAAATTTCTGAGTTTTTTTGTTGACAAAATAGTAGTGATTAGACGTTCTATATTACCCTCATCTGTTAATCCAGCCGATTCTGTCATGGCCACCAGGTTTTTAAATTCTTTTAACCCAATTACTATGTCTTGTCTAACAGATATAGTCAACAATTTGAACCCTTCTACCTCCTCTCTTGATATTATTCCTACTCGTTTTTTTAAGGAGATATTTGACAGTGTTGGGACATGGATCCTGTTAATTATCAACAAAAGCCTTCTCTCAGGCTCTGTCCCCGCTCTTTATAAACATGCCAGGGTGAGACCAATATTGAAAAGACCTAATTTGAACATCACTGATTTATCAAACTTTAGACCGATTTCTAATTTACCTTTTATATCTAAGATCCTAGAGAAAACAGTGCTACTGCAATTACAGAGCTTCCTTGATGCAGATATTATCCTTGATAAATTTCAGTCCGGTTCTAGGACAAACCACAGTACAGAATCTGCACTATTAAGAGTTTTGAATGACATTCTGCTATCTGTTGACTCCGGAGACTCAGTCATTTTAATGCTCTTAGACTTGAGACTTTAATGCTCTTAGACTTGAAACTGTTGATCATGCCATTCTATTGTCATGTTTTGAACATTATGTCGGCATCTGTGGAAGTGCCCTCAGCTGGTTTAAATCTTTTCTTACTGACAGGACCTTTTCAGTTGGCATTGGAGGCTCTGTCTCATCCATAGCTCCTCTTACCTGTGGTGTTCCTCAAGGATCCATTTTGTCTCCAACTCTGTTTTCATTATATATTTTACCTCTAGGTTCTATTCTTAGAAGGCATGGAGTATTTTTTCACTTTTATGCAGATGACACTCAAATGTATCTGCCTTTTAAGCACACTGACAAGAAAGGCTTAGAAACCTTGCTTGCCTGTCTAAATGACATAAGATCCTGGATGTCCTAAAATTTTCTACATCTTAATGCGAGTAAAACTGAAGCAATTATGTTTGGGCCCTCTGTGGGTAAAGGATAAAACATTGTTGATGTTGGAAATCACTCTTATATCAAACCAACTGTGAAAATTCTGTGAAGAACTCTGGACTCTTCCTTTAAGTTTGATCATCACATAAACATGTAGTTAATGTAGTTAAGTCAGGCTTTTTTCATCTGAAACTTATGTCTAGAGTCTGTCCCCCAAAGATCTTGAAAGAGTCACACATGCTTTCGTTTTATCTCTTTCGGATTATTGTAATTCTTTATATGCTGAATTTCCAAGTCCTCTATTACATGGCTTCAAATGGTGCAAAATGCTGCAGCCAGATTTCTAACGGGAGACCGCAAACGCCAATATATTACTCCTATTTTAATGTCTCTAAATTGTTTGCCGGTTCATCATAGAGTTGATTTTAAAATATTGATGTTTGTTTTTAAATCTCTTAATGGTCTTGCACCATCGTACCTGTCTGAACTTTTAAATCTAAACACATCAGTCAGGTGCCTGCAATCCGCAAACAATTATTCTCTAGCTCAGCCTTGAACAGGACTGAAATCAAGAGGGGGTCGTGCATTTGCTGTTGTTGGACCTAGGCTCTGGAACAGTCTTCCTTTTTATCTGAGATCCCTGTCCTCTGTCCATGAGTTTAAAGCAAAGTTAAAGTCTTATCTTCTGGCCCGAGCTTTCAGCAATTCTTAATTATGTTTTATTGATTTTTGTTATGTCTTATTGCTTTCTTTCTTATTTGTATTTAAGTTTTATATTCTGAAAAAGCACTTTGGTCAACTTCTGTTGTGTTTATTTGTGCTATATAAATAAAATGAAATAGCTTAGCTTTAACATCAGAGAAAGCCCATGTGTTCTGGGGTCTTCAGGAGGTGAATCTCTTAGTGAAAAGCCAGCACCTCCTCAGAGACTCGGAGGACAATGCGGTGACAGTGGAACGAGGCACATGTCAAACACTCTGGAGGGAGAGCACTCTGTATGATGTACCACTGGTCAGACAGAAAAGACCTCATGGATCTGGATTGTAGCACCCCATCCGTGTTGCTGTTCACTTCTCAAAAGATCCAGCAGCACTAGTTATGTTTCCATCCAATGATACAAATTAAACTTATGCGCAAAACTGTAACAAAACAAAAACATTTGCTAATGAAGCACCGTTTCCATCCAACGAGTCGAAAGGGCCTTTCGCACCGTGGAAACCTTTTCATAGTACCAGAACTAATTGTGGAACTACCCACTTTTTGGCATTCTTGGACCACTGGAACTGGGTGCAATTTTAGTACCGGACTGCCATTTTTGAGAACCAAATTAGATCCTACTCCGGAGCAGGGTCTAACCAGCACAACTGGTACTACCCATGACGTAAGTAGACATTGATTGATTGAAAACGCCCTCATCCTCCGTGATTTAAAACACATTGTAAACATACAGTAAACATTGTGTCAACTTATTTCTCAAGTATGATGAACAGTGATAGATGGACGGACGCTGAAGTGCAGGCACTTGTAGCAAATGTATCACTGCTAGTTGTCGTTTGAGATTCTTAGTCGTCCTTTCCGTTCTTTCAATCACTTTATGTATACGTAGACATTCCATGATCATTATTGTGAAACCCGCGAGACACAACAAAAACACAGATCCGATCACAGCATCCTCCATCCTCCTGTTGTTGACGTTGTTCTTCTTTGTTTCTGTTGTTGAACGCCACGCACAAAAACGTTACTGTCACTTCCTAGTACACACTGCCGGTGAGAATGCTACCCTTTAACCTGTTATCTCACATCTGGACGCCAGCGCACTGAACTCTCTTTGTTTGCATGTGTCAATGTTTACGAATAGATTAAATGAAATGGGGCAAAATTCATCAATACAAACTATATATCATTATAAAGGTCTAAGCCTGAAGCATCAACAACAGATCGCTGTTTTTCAATGGAAAGCTTATAAGGAATGTATTTGCTAAATTTGTGTAAGCAGTACATATCAAAACATGCATAAACAAAATGCAGTATATACCAGACTTGTCGTAATAATGAGTCATAAACACATCTATAGATGTAAATCCCGGTTTAGTTAGAAAGGTAAGGGTCCACTGACCGACATCTCATAGAGCACTTTTAGTCCAACAAAGGAATACTGTTGTAATATGGATGATAATTCCTTTGTTTACGTTTTGGTTCTTCAGGGACAGTATTGTTTGTATCCCTTATCGAACAACATATGCTCAAAACCTGAGTCACGATAGTAAAAAACAGCATGGTTTTGTAGCATACAGTGTCACTAACAGAATGAGACCATCCACTAATAAAAAAGTCTAAAGTCAAAGATAGGCAGAAGAGTGTTTATTTGAATTCTGGTGCTTTCTTGTGACG
Source organism: Cyprinus carpio (assembly GCF_018340385.1). NCBI lineage: Eukaryota > Metazoa > Chordata > Actinopteri > Cypriniformes > Cyprinidae > Cyprinus > Cyprinus carpio. The sequence goes on from NC_056600.1 coordinate 29,704,789, forward strand.
CACCTGTTGTCTGATGGGGGCGTAACGTAGCTGTCACACCCCTGGACTCATTTAGGCCCCATTTACACTGCATGGTTCAAGTGACCCAATTCCGATTTTTTCCTCTCATGTGGCACAAATCAGATATGAGCGGTGAACGTGTAAGCAGGAAAAAAAACGCATGGATTCCGATTTTCTCAGATCGGATTCAGGCCTCATTCATATGTTGTAATAAATCGGATATGAATCGGATACGTGCATTTGCGTGTGCCATGTAAGCAGACAAATCGGATATTCCCCAGTAAATGCGAGTCGTACGTCATTAAAAAAGTGACGTCAACTCAGGTGGACGCCACCAACTGATATCACATGACTTATTATAGGCGTGATAGAGGACGAAGGATACACACAGTGGAGCAATGCGGAGGTTTCATGTCTTTTAAGTCCTTTTTTTTCTCCGCCGTACGAGACCAATGTTTTGCTGATTTTTTTGTTGACTTTTCAAAATAATTGTGGAAAGCAAAACACTGTATAATTTTATTTGCATCTGCATCCATTTGTAACAATCAGTCCACTGAAGGTGAGTGTAGCGATGAACCTAAGTACAGTTTATTTACAGTGATAATCCAAATATCCAAACAAAAAACAAAGACTTGACTTGAACAGACTTGACTTGACGTGGCATGAACAGACTAGACTCACCGACAACAGGTTACAACATTACGTTACGTTAATACACGACAAAAGTACAATGGCAAAACATGACTACTTATACAAACAATGAGGGTCACATGACAAGGAACAAGAGGAACCAATGAGAACAAACAGAACTGATAATCACATGACCAGACAATAACCAATGAGAACATGACACATACACAAAGCAGAGATACATGAGGGCAAGGGAAACATGACACAAACAGCAAAATCAAACTACAAAATAAAAGACATGAAAACATGAACATGAAACAAAACCCAAAACAGACATTACACCATTGTATTTCGTGCTTTTTTACTTCCTTTTCCGGGTCAGAACGTCTACGTTTGGTAGTTTCAGCAGTGTATAGTGTAAATGCAAAAATCGGATACGGGTCACTTTTAAAAGATGATGTAAGCGGGTCGTCAAAAAATTGGATATAGTCAGAAAATCGGATTAGGGCATCAAGACCTGCAGTGTAAATGCAGCCTAAAGCCCTATTCGGAAGGGACTAGTTTTACAGGGGGTCGTTAGAGAAATCTGTGTTTCACAGACGTACTTGGTGATTTTAATCCCGTATGAATCTGCCATGTCTGTGTTTTTCTCACACAACCTCTGTGATAATTCCAGAGCAAATTACCTACTGTTTTTCAGCAAACTCCGTGATCCTCTGAGAAAACGAATCCCATCCGAATGCGAATGTCTGTGATTGTCGGCGATATTTTATGTCATAACGTGTTTCCTTGTGTGTTTTGGCCAACGTGAATTACCGTAGATGCTCTTACCACGAGCATGTTTGATATATTTGCTTCCCGGCAAAGAAATAATGATAATAAAAATAATAAAATCAAGAGCTAGATCACGTAAACTGTTAATACTGGCTATTGCAATATTAGCGTCAGGTAAGATTACTCACGTTCATTTATGCACTCAGTTAAATAAAATTTAAAAAAAAGATGTACCTTAATCAAAATTAAACATGGGTTTAGCCTACTACAAAAAAAAAAAAAAAGTTAAACTAAAGAAACCACACATTAACATGGTTTTGCTATACTAGTCATTTAGTCTTTACTATTTATTGTGTAATAATACTAATGGTAATCAATCCGAATGACTAACGTTATATGCAATGCACGCGTACAGAGCGCGTGATCTCTGTGACGCCCAGATGCACAAAACAGATCCTCCCACCTCTGTAATAAACATGGAGAAGTTAGTCCCGTCCGAATTGGTACATGAAAATCGCAGATGTCAGGTGGTAAGAATCGAAACTCAAACATAGTTTAGAAAACTAGTCCCGTCCGAATAGGGCTTTAGTGTGTTTTTTGCCCCTGTGAACTAGTTTCTGTCTCCCGTGTTTGGTTTGATTAGTTCCCAGGTGTGTCTAGTTTCTTTCCCATGTGTTCCATGTCCCCATTAATTTAGTAATTCCATGCAACTTTCAGTGAAACTAGACATAGTCTCAGAAAAATGGTTGTAGGGATCTCATTTTTCATGGTATCTTCTAAAGATTTGAAATAGAAACTCATGAGACATGTAACTTTCAACCCATTACTTTTCTGGATTGCTCCAGGACTGATTTCATGTATTTTTATATGAAATAAAAAATGTAAAAAATTCAGTATGGTACAATTTTTTAATTTTTTTTTTCAAGGCACTTTAGTGTCTTTAACTTTTTATCTTTTTGAGCATGATCAACTCTGGATGATGGACAGTAAAGTCCAAATGGTCTTCTTTCCAAAGACAAAAAATTGTGAGTGTAGCACACTGAAGTCAGGAACTTTTACAATTTTATGTCAGGTAGGTCATTTTTAGCTGCGAGTACCATAATGTGGGGTGCTGGTTAGTTAGTGCAAAATCGTCCCAGTACTTTAGTACTGTACATTTAGTTCTGGAACTAAAGCGGTGAGAAAGGCCCTTAAGAGAACAAAATCGTCACTTCCTGGTAAACTGGAACCAAATATTAAAAAGAAAAATGGAAATTGCTGCGGTAGGAGAAGCCACTGTGGGGCTTTTTTTATATCTCAGAACACATAAACGCAGGGCAATGAACGCAGACATGTCATCTTGCTTTCGGAAGCAGGAGACTGCTTTTTGGGAGTGCAGCTGGTCAAGACAGTTCTGGGAGGTAATAATACCAAACCACTTTGATGACAGACTTTGGCTAAGGCATTTTAGAGTGACCAAAACAACATTTTTGTGCAATGAGTTGGTTAGTCCATTAATGTTGTCCCATCGTGGCCCAGTTCCGACAGAGAAGCACATTGCCATTGCACTGTTTAAACTGGCTACATGCACCAAATACAGAGTTGTGGGGGAGACATTTGGCATCAGCAAAACAATAGTTCACCATTGTGTGTACTCTGTGTGTTGGGCCATTCGTGCACACATGATGAGCAACTACATATAATTACCAGACCTGGCTGAGGCTCGTGAGATAGCTGAACGAAACTACACCACCCATCATATACCATAAATATCGTTTCTTAAAAACGGAATATTGATATTTAAAAAAAATAAAAATAAAAATCATACAAGATTTTGTGTAGTTGGAGCGGTGCTCGCGTCAAGGTCTAAGTGATTCCATGCGGAACATAAATACAAACTGAAAAACCTGTGAAATCCAAGTTGAAAAGTTCAACATCTGTATTTATTTTATTGTTTTACAATTGTTTTGTTTTCTTTAGGAATACTGTAAAGCACTTTATTTTTTCATTGATATTAAGCAAATGTAATTATTTTGTTCAGATCAAAATGTTATGACATTGTATGTTACAATTGTAAACTTAAACTGTGAATCTTTAAAGCAGGGTCTACAAATATATATGGTCTTTTTAATAAAATACATTTTATACGTATTATACATTTACCTAAAGGATCCTGCAAGCACTTTATCCCCCCCCCCCCCCCCCCCCCCCCCCCTCATACTGCACAAAAAGTGTTTCAGTTACGTTAAATGTAACAGGGACTGATTATTGCAAATGCAGATCCTACTGTGTTCTGGTTAAATAATTTTTTTTTAATTATTTATTGCTAAGGTTTTCAAATGGTAGTGTGTTCTTAATGACACTTATCCTAAAAATATATCCTATTCCTAAAATAAGAAATATCCCAATATATCGCCTTGCTTACAGTATCGCAGTTTATTGCAACATATTGTATCGCAACCCCTGTATCGTGATACGTATCGTATCACCAGATTCTTGGCAATACACAGCCCTAGTATTAAAATATGGAGCTTTGGATGGAACCCATGTTCCTGTTTAGTTCCAGCCGAGGTCTACAGGGATTACTTGAACAGAATGGGGTTGGCCCTCAATCATACTACAAGCACTTGATGATTGCTGTATGATAAGGGATGTGCGTGTTGGCACACCTGGCAACACACATTGTCACATCTGAATTGTACAGGTAAGATTTACACACACAATATTCATGTCCTTGGATTTTAACAAAATAACCATCAATTTTCTAACAATTAATTTTCAAATCAACGAAGCTGGGTAGTCTAGATAAAAGAATTTGCACTGTACAAAAAATGTTTTTTCTTTAACTTTGTCATGTAAACCGTTGTTCAATTTTAGACATCCCCAAAATCCTCCCCAATACTGGATTGAATTAGAAGGTGTACAGGTTCCTCTACTAATAGCAGGAGACCCTGCTAACCCACTCCTTCCTTGGCTCATGAAAGGATTCTCTGGTCCCTCTCTGTCAACCTTCACCTGAGTGGCAGCCGTGTGAAGGTTGAGCATACTGTACATCATCTGGCCCTCTGAAATCAAGGTGGCTCTTGTTCGACACCTAAGCAGAGTTCATGGCAACACTCCTTAGAAAAAAAAGGAGAGAAGTAAATTTGAAGTTTAAAAAAAAGGGCAGCAGTTTGTTGTGTCTGTAACTTAGTTTTTATTTGAAACTGAAGTAACTGTTTTAACCAGTCTTGTTCATCTCAGAACCAAGTTTAATCTGATGCTGTTTATATAAAACTGAAATGTAAATTATAAAATCTGAAGAAAAAACTGTAAGAGAGTTATACAAATGAAACACTATACTTTAACAAAAATCAGAAAAGAAATAAAATAAGTCTTACTTGGCCCTAAGTAACAGATATAAGCAAAAAGACCTTTTTCCTTTACATTGTTTAACTGAGAAACTTCAATAAGCAATCAAACCTTGATCAGAACCATTTTCAACATTTGCACTCTAAATTAAAGTATGTTGTGTGAGATTCATTACTTTCAGTAGATGTGGCAGGGTTTTGGACTGGTTGGCTGGAAGCAGTAGTAGGAGGAGGAAAATAAGTAGATGGTGGATGTAAAGGGATCAGTTGCACGTATGGATAAAAGGAGTGACTCTGCATGGTGCCCTCCTGTTTGTGTGCCATCATTTCAGAAGCCCTGGTATGCCGTTCCATTGCATCAGCACACCGTTGTACAGATTGCACCACCTGACCCATTAAGTTGGTCATGATTTGTAGGATTTGTTCTTCCTTTTCTGCCTGCTCGCTGTAGTGCTGAAAAAACATCTCAGGGTTAGGCCTTCTTTTACAACCTCCTGATGTCTGAGAGGAAGACTTCTAGAGGGTTTGTGTAGATGGTGCTTTTATAAGTGGAAGATGAGCATACAGGAGTACTTGACGCTGAGGATTATTACCATTCCTGTTAAAAAGATTAATAATAATAATAATAATAATAAATCAGTAAACACTACATAAGCATAACATACTTTTTCTGTTTTGTATATCCAGACTCTGGCTCAGGGGTTTTCAAATTTAAATCTAATTCTGTGGAGTCATGGGTAAAATGTGTGTGAGTGGGCTGGGCAAACTGCTATTAATAAATTATACTGCTCTCAAGCTGATTGCATAGATCATTTGAACCTGATCCTCCCGAACTTTGTTTATAAAACATTTAGAGTAATCTCATATCTATCATATTGTCACCAGTCACTTTCCTTAATTTTTATCACATGATCTGTTGAAGCAAAATCACATGACTTTTTGATTTTCAGAATTTATGCGCATCTTGGCATTTCCATCCAGCAATATTTTATGCAGTAGTCCAAAATGCACATAAAAATAGGTGGATGGAAACACAGCTACTGTCAGGGCCTCGCTGCTCAGCTGAAAACCAGGCAATGTGTCACCATTAAAAAACCTGTCCAGCGCTGGTACATTCAGCTTTATCCTGCAGTACAGGGGTCTGGTCTGATTAAGGGAAAGAAGGAAAAGAGAAATTGTTTAGAGCTATGACAATGTAATAAGTAGAAGAAATTAAGGGTTTGGTTCCGAAATGCTATAAATCCATTTTAATTAATTTGAGTAAAAATATTTTTTCTTTACCAAGAAAGTGGCAAGATGAAAACCACTATTTTCTGTTTCAAACTTTCACATAGCGTCTTTAGGTTATAATAACATTAAAAATTTAAATCCAGGCTTTGATTTTCAAAGGTTTATTCTAAAAACATATTTCCCAAAATGCAATAAATCCATGACACATTTTTTTTTCTTTTTTTTCAAAATGCAGTAAATTCATTAAATCAATATAAAAGTTATTTTTCATATTGAAACAACCTAGTAAGTTGATCCACATATGACAGTCTCTGAACTGTCAATATGAAAGTCAATATAATCATATATGTAGGCACTGGACTAAATTCAATCAATCATTGCTCCCAAAACAATTACACTGACAAGCTACACAATATTGTGTTCCTAATCGAATGTGATTCATCTGTGATTATGAATGCAATATGGCGTAGCTCTTCAGTGATCTATGGCTCTGTGTTCTAAATGCTGCTCCATCTGAAAGCACGTTATGGCGATTTACTACTAATCACAGAACCGGCTTTACTGACGAGATGCACACGACAATCACATGCAATTTATCGTGCAGCCCTAATTATTTTGTTTGTTTGTTGAACATAAAGTATGAAGTAGATTAACTAGGATGCCGGGTGTATTCAAAGCACCGCCATTACTGTCTAGAGTGCGTGGAATGGTGCGCTGTGATTGGTTAAGTGGATGTATCGCATTCTGCAGAGAAGGGAGACTGGTGTATGACGCGGTTTGGAAAGACAGGGAGAAAATATGACGGAATAACACGGCGGATATCGCATTTAGCGTAAAATTAAAAATGGACTTTTCAATACTGACCAGATACAATACTGATTTTAGCAGAAACTCTTTTTTTTTTAAATGGCATTTATTGTGTTTTGGAACCAAATTCTTCAAATATTGAGGTACTTCAGTAAACAATGTTTAGTAACTATTAAAGGCCCCAGTATACTTCAAACAAAATCGAAGAATGAACTGATATGACGTCATTTAGAACAAAATCAGTTCGAAACGAAGTTCGTTTTGAGTTTGTTTCTGCAGTTCGAAACAGCTCACCAAAGCGAACTTTTGGGGGGAGTTTGTTTTGGTTCCTAAACACCTTTTGAGCTTCCATTGGTCCGTGGTGATTACGCAATCGGTGGGTGTGTTTTGAAACTCCACCTTCATTGACATGCAAATTTTTTTTTTTTTTTCCGATTTGTTCCTTATTCTGCTGAGGTCCTACAGGAAAGCAACATCTCCTGAATACACTGAGTGTCGAATAGCTGAGCTGCACAAATTTATATGCACCTGTACGATCACTCGTGGAGAGACTTTAAAGATTCAGAGAAAGTATTTAATTCCTAGAAAAAAATTGCAATGAAGCTTGGTGTCGACGACCCGGAGTTGTGCAAAAAGCAACGCAGAGAAACATCCGAGACAAGTTTTCCAAAGCCATGAAAAGAATGAAAGAAAAGGGTAAAGATATAAGGTAGCAAGTACCAAATACATGTGTTTCAAATCAAAGTTACACCATTTACTCATAGCTGACTGACTGACTGACTGACTGATAGCCCCATAGCCTACTACAGTAAGCTGTGATCCAGTGGTTTACTGCCTTACATATTAGCGATTTTGGCTTCCAACGACTATGAAAAATACAATAATCGAGATAAAACTTTTATTGCACCCCATTCTGCCCCCTTTCCAACGCTGCACTTTTGTTCTTCCATAAAAGCTCAATTTCATGTGCAAATCAGTAAAATCATGTAACGTGACTTTAGCAAAATGGGATGTGCTTGATTTATAGAAGCATATTAGATTTATTCATGTTTTTAAAATGTGTGAAAGAGAACTTGCGCTGGAATATATATGGGCTCAGAGACAGAACAGAACACGGACATGTAAAGTCATCTTTTAGCTCAAGGTGCGCACCTAAATGGTCAAATACACGCAAAAATGTGTCAAAATGCATTGCTTCGTAATTATTAATGTAAAGCTTCGTCAGTCATGTAATAAATTAACATAAAAGGTTGAGAATGAAAATACACGTGTAACAGTGAATTGGATCCATGCAGCTCTTAAAGTGACACCGGGCTATTCCTGGTGCAACTGTGTGCTTGATATTGATCAAACAAGACTAGACAAATTCAAAATCACACACTGCTCTTGAGTGAAGGACATTTGTAGCTTTAATAATGTAGCAGGGTGAAGTGTTACCCGTGTTGATTATTGGCCAGTGTCATGTGAAAACGTTGAGCCTTTCAGCAGTCTGCTGTCACGATATAAAAAGAGGAAGTTTTTGTCACTTGGGATGCGTTGTCACCCGTACCGCCCCTTTACGGAAGTTGGCATTTATGAATGGGAGAGTATCTGGAGTGCCGCCTCTGCGTTCTGCTGCTGTGCGTAGGCTGCCCCTGGCTTTGAGCTCGTCAATGAACAAACCACTGCATGTTATCGTCAGCGACTGTGCATAGTACCGCGTTATGAACATCTTCCGGTATGTATGAGAGCCATTCGTATGGTTTGCCCTTTTTTTTTTGTTGTTGTTTTATTAGTAATTTTTCTGTCTCATGTTCGACAGATTGACTCAAAAAGACTCATACGTCAGAATGCTGTTCATAGACTTCAGTTCAGCATTCAACACAATCATCCCTCAACAGCTCATTCACAAACTGGTCGAGCTGGGGCTCAACACTTCGCTGTGCAACTGGCTGTTGGACTTTCTGACTGGAAGACCTCAGGCAGTACGTGTCGGCAGCAACACATCCAGCACCATCACACTGAACACTGGGGCCCCCCAAGGATGTGTGCTGAGCCCCCTCCTCTTCACTCTGCTGACCCACGACTGCACACCGTCACACAACTCCAACCTCTTCATTAAGTTTGCGGATGACACGACTGTGGTGGGTCTCATTAGCAACAGAGATGAGACAAACTACAGGAGCGAGGTGAGCCGCCTGGCCGGGTGGTGCAGTGACAACAATCTCTCTCTGAACGTGGAGAAGACGAAGGAGATTGTTGTGGACTTCAGGAGAGCGCACACTCAGCATGTTCCTCTGACCATCAACGGTGCGACTGTGGAGAGAGTGAGCAGCACCAAGTTCCTGGGTGTGCACATCACAGAGGACCTCTCCTGGACCGACAACACTGCAGCACTGGCCAAGAAATCACAGCAGCGTCTCTACTTCCTCCGCAAACTGAGGAGAGCCAGAGCCCCACCCCCCATCATGTACACCTTCTACAGAGGCACCATCGAGAGCATTCTGACCAGCTGCATCACTGTGTGGTATGGCGCCTGCAACGCGTCCTGCCGGAAGACTCTGCAACGCATAGTGAGAGCAGCTGAGAAGATCATTGGTGTCTCTCTCCCCTCCCTCCAGGACATTTATGGAACCCGTCTCACTCGAAAAGCCCTCTGCATTGCAGGTGATCCCACTCACCCGTCACACAGCTTCTTCAGTCTGCTGCCATCAGGGAGGAGACTGCGAAGTCTCCAGGCCAGGACCAGCAGACTGAAGGACAGCTTCATCCATCAGGCTGTCAGGAAGCTGAACTCGCTCCCGAACTTACCCCCCCGTCCCTCTTCTGCCTCAGGCACCACTGAACTATGAACCCCCCCCCCTCCCTCTAACATACGAATGTCATGCACCAGTCACTTTGTGCAGCAGTGGTCTGCTCACTACCCCTCATTCACCATGGATCTGACATCATTCTACCTCCTCATCAGTCAGTTTAATAAAATAACTGCTCTGAGCCCTTTGTCACTTTGTCACTTTTAATCAGACTGAATAAGCTATTTTTTTTATGCACTAAAAATCTTTTTATCTGCACTGTTTGTTCACTGGTTTGCACTCTATCTGCCATGTGCCTTGCGCTGCTTTTATTTAACCTTATTTTTATTTTATTTTTTCTATTATGTCTTTTTTACGTTCCCTTATTGTATAGTTTTTTATCTTATATTTTATATTTGATCTAGATTTTTAGGCTCTACTGTTAGTGTTATCTGTATGCACCGGGGGTCTGAGAGTAACGCAATTTCGATTCTCTGTATGTATGTACTGTACATGTGGAAGAATTGACAATAAAGCAGACTTGACTTGACTTGACTTGATTGAGTGACAGGATCAAGGGTTTCACCTCTATATTATGAGACGAGATGCGCGTCTGTTGACGTAACGCACTGCGGCCTTGCCTGGGCTTATTCCGGTCATCTTTTTGTTGGAGTGAACTTTTTTTTAGCGAGCCTGGATGATTCCTCGCCGAAGAGTGAGAGGAAAGTAAGAGCGTGGCTGTTTCTCGCTTGCCCTGTGAGTGTGCGGGCGATCGTGGCCTCGCTTATTTTGTTTGTGAACTGACTGTTTCCCTCTCTTTTTTTTTTCTTTTTTCTGGAGCAGACTCATGGACAGGAGAGACCTCTGGAGCAGACCTGTGGATGGGTGGGAAACAGCCAAGCCGAGAAACTGGGACTAGTCAAATTTACTTACAGCTGTATGGTGGCGTTACCTGCTATTCCTCCGTGGATATTCCCATTATCAGTTGTGGATCTTGAAATCGCAAAGATATCAAAACAATACAAGGAATATGGTGGGATGAACGATCTGGTAAAACAGGTCTCAAGTCTAATAATAGTATTCAAATATTTACAGACGGCTCAAAAGATCCAAATACAGGAAAGAAGGGAGCAGCAGTATATATAGCACATTTTCAGAAATCAATATTAAAAAGAACATCAGATCATTTAGCAGTTTACACTGTGGAACTTTTAGCTATTTTACTAGCACTCACATAAATAGAGGAGGTTGGGCCTAACCAATATATCATCTGTTCGGACTCAATGGCATCGTTAATAAGTATTGCAAATTGCAAATCTGTCTGTAGGCCTGACTTGATTTATGAAATCTTCCATAGTCTGTATAGATTACAAAATCTTAATATTACAGTGTGTTTTATGTGGGTCCCATCTCATGTTGAAATAGAGGGTAATGAAACAGTTAAACACATGGCTAAAAAGACTCTTAAGTCAGACCTGCAAAGGAAAGTGTCATTAAAACAGAAGTCAATAAGTTATGGCAAGGACAGTGGGAACAGGAGACCAAAGGTCGTTTTTTATATAAAGTACAGAAGCAAGTGACAACAAGGAGGCAGGGTGGTTGGAAGCGAAGAGGAAAAACTGTGATCACAAGATTAAGAATTGGACATACAGGTCTCAATCATAATCTCAGCCGTTTAGGGAAACAGGCAACAGGAATATGCATAAATTGTGACAAAAGAGAGACTGTAGAACATGTATTGCTAGAGTGTGAAGCATACAGCACAGAGAGAACCATACTGTTAGAAAAAGTAAAAGAATTAGGATATACACATTTGTCAATAGAGGGTTTACTTTCCTTTTATGTATCAAAACCATCAGCATGGCCAGCTCTCATGAGATACTTGAAACAGGTTTATTTGATAGAATTTAAGAACAACCAAGAATATATATATATATATATATATATAATTTTTCTTTGGTGTATATATAGCGTCTAAATCCACATTGAAGCTCCACACCCCAAACAGTTGGTTGTGGTAATGCAAAATTGGTATGCCAACCGCCAATAAATTTAAAGAAGAAGACTACCCAGTGTTTTTTTTTTTTTACAGCTGAATAGATTATAGTTAGACCTAACTGAAAAAAAAATTAAATTGCTGTTAATTTACTTTATTTTGTTATTGTTTTTGTTTGTGCTATTGATTGTCATTAATTTATTTGTTCTTATTTTATTATGTAATATTTACTTGTCTTTTTTATTTAAAATAAGTTCAGTTCTGAGAGCATGTGATTGTTGGGTGGGGAGGGCGCACGGTTCATGGGAAATAGTCCTGCCACCACAGCTGGAAAAAACCTACGAAACACTGCATACATTTAATAAAATTAGAAAAATGGCATTACAAAGGTAAAAAGAAAATGCCCCTGTAAATCACTTTGAGACGAATGTTAGGATGACTAATTTTTTATCAGAATTTTTTTTATTATTAATCAGAAGTTGCTCCTAATTTTTGTTTTTAAATTAGGAGGACAAGCGCTCTTAATTACAAGATGAAAAAACTGCTCTCAAACTGGGTGTGTGACAGGTATGGCTGTGGAATGGGGTTTGGCTGAGGAAAACAGGCATGGCGGCCATCTTGGGATGAGGCTCGGGCATGGCAGGCTTGTCGTGAGCAGACTCTAACGGCGACCATGTCGTGAAGAGGCTCTGGAAGATCTGCTGAGACGTGATGAGACTCTGGAAGATCAACTGAGATGAGACTCTGGAAGATCAGCTGAGACGTGATGAGACTCTGGAAGATCAACTGAGATGAGACTCTGGAAGATCAACTGAGACGTGATGAGACTCTGGAAGATCAACTGAGATGAGACTCTGGAAGATCAACTGAGACGTGATGAGACTCTGGAAGATCAACTGAGACGAGACTCTGGAAGATCAGCTGAGACGTGATGAGACTCTGGAAGATCAACTGAGATGAGACTCTGGAAGATCAGCTGAGACGTGATGAGACTCTGGAAGATCAACTGAGATGAGACTCTGGAAGATCAGCTGAGATGAGACTCTGGAAGATCAGCTGAGACGTGATGAGACTCTGGAAGATCAACTGAGATGAGACTCTGGAAGGCCAGATGAAAGGTGACGAGACTCTGGAACGATGGCCATTTTGTGAAGAGACTCCTGAGTGGCGGCCATCTTGTGATGAGCCTCTAGGCAAGCAGCAATCTTGTCAAGAGACTCTTGTTTGGCAGCCATCTTGCACCGAAGCTCTTGAATAGCGGCCATGTTGTGAAGGAGCTCTTGAATGGCTTGAGCAGGCTCAGGCTTGGCAGACATGAAGCTAGCAGGCTCTGGAGCAGCAGGCGTGATGTTAGCAGACCTTGAAGCAGCAGGCATAGCATGAGCAGACTCTGGAGTAGCAGGCATGATGTTAGTACTTAAAAGAGTGTTTTGTGCTGTGTTTGACTTATATTGTTATTGACATAATGTTGTGAATTGAAAAATACTTACATAGACAACTTCAGTTATGGTTTTAGTGTTTCTGATGGTGGCTTACCACTGTCAAATAAAAGTTTGAATTCCATTATATACATATGCTTCGTAATTAGGCTTAGTCACATGATTCAGGTATTTAATAAGGGATGACAAGGCAGTTGATCTGTGAAAAGAAAATACACAGTTTCAAAAAGTTACAAAGCCGTCAGCCACACATGATTTGACTTTACATACTGAGTAATGAATGAAAAATGCCATTTGCACTTACTGCCGGTTGGTAAAAATATGGTTAAAGAGGGCTTGCTGGTCTGTTGTCGTAATAGTTCTAATTTAGTCCTCCTATAGGCCATTACCTCCTGATGATGTCTGTCTTGCTGCTCCCTCAGGGCTGTCAGTTCTTTCCTGATTGCCTGGAGTTCAGTTATTTTCTTCTCCTCAGACTGAAGCAGCTTTTCACTGCACCCACAACGTCCCGTTTCTCCTTTGACGGGAGATTAATGGCTGGTGTTCTGGAAGATCAGGAGGATGTTGCTCAGCACACGAGGAGGCCTCAGACTGAGGTGAGTCAGGGGAAGGGAGCAATAGCCCAGGACCAGGTCTCATTGCTGATATTGAAGAGCCAGATTGCAGGAGGCCCGATGTGGGAGGCCTCAACTTTGAAGGCAAAGGCCTGGTCGATGCACATGCATCAATGCCTCCAGGACCCAGGATGGCCAAAACTTTCTCTTCCTCTGCATTCAGAGGAGGAACTGAATTGATACCCCCACCAGTCTATGTGCTGCAGCCCTCCGTTTGGTCACACTTGCAAAGTCCCTCCACTTATTCCTTCTTCTTCTGGGCTCCACTCATACCCATTGCCAGAAGCATTTATTTTTTGTGTGATTTCTGTCCAAAGTTCGTAATTGTGTTTTTTAGCTTGGAGAACAGCTGGATTTTATAAATTTCCACCTCCTCCAAAAGAACTGTAAGTTCTTTCTTTGTAAATTGTGGCTTTCGTGTAATTTTTCTGTCAACTCAATAAACTATGGTTGTATTGCAAGGGGACTTAAATAGGAAATGATCTTGAGCAAAATAAGCAACAGGTGTGCACAACAGTAGATCAATCACAGTATTTTCAGAACCCATAATTACTTTTTATTGTAATTTTGCTGATTTATCAATATTAAATAAGAAAATAAAAATGAGTTCATATGAAATAAAATTAACAGTTATATACTTTGTGATCAGAAAAGAGCACAACTGAACTCTGTGTAGACCTATATATGTTTTATTGTACAAATGTTGAATGTTGCGTGGTTACGTTATTACTGCGAAAGCGCATTGAATGCGAGCAGAAGAAAAGAAGAAAAGCATTTTACAGTAGGTGGTGGTATGTGCCCATGGCAATAGTCTGCCATTACATTGAAGAAGAAGAACGTTACAATAACAGCTCAAACCAGCGTGGTTCTAACGATGGATCTGCGTCACAGGTACTATGGTTTCGGGAAACAGTCGTGACTAGTTAGTTAGTTTCAATAACAATGCACCGTACTATGAAACGCTGACAGGTGAATCAAATGACGAAATCAAACACTGGAGAAAACTAGGTCACAGAGCACATGAGGAAAGAAAACACAACAAAAAGGTCCATGGGTGTGACACCTTCAACATCAGTCATTTGATTTCAAAAGTGAATAATGGCCATCTTAATTTCATGTTAGTATGTTTGTTAATTCATGTATTAATTAACAATTTAGGTTAAGCTAAATGAAATTTTATAATGTTTGCTAATCAAATTTACCACCTACAGCTACATTAAAAACACCACTGGAGGTCCTGAATTATTCTCCTCATGGAATGCACAAAGACATGCTAATAATTAAAAACATAATGTTAACTCAACTGTTGAAGTGACAGAGTATGTATTTCATTATTTATGAATTCTAATGTTCATTTTTGTAATGTTTCTACATTAAAATGTATTTCTTGAATGCATTTATTTACCTTTTTGTGCAATATATGAACGTGAGTCATGTATAGTCATTGGAGGTCATCATATGCATATTAATCAGTAAAAAAAAAAAATAAGGAAGGAGTAAGGAAGAAGTGCAAGCATGCTTTGTAACTAATGTATGAACTTTACTGTTATAATATTGACTGAGAGCTGACATCACATGAAGAGGAAGCAATGTCAAATGCAGGAATGAAAGTTCATTACAACATAAACCCTCATTGCAGAGAAATGTAATGTAGCGATTCAACAGTGAAGCTATTTTATAATAAACCTCACGGTGCAGGTTGACATGAAGATTTAGTGCTTTTAAATGTTTCTCTGTGTGCGACTGACTGACTGTGTGTGTGTGTGTGTGTTTCATTTGAATGTGTACATTGTGAAATAATGTGGACGTTTTCTGTGCCTATGATTTCCATAAATAAAGAGATGGAGTGTGTTGTTGCTTGCCTTTCATTTGCTTGTGTCAATACATTGTGTGCATTCAGAAACATACAGACTCTCAGTCTCTGCCACATTCAAATGAACACACTTCCAGAGAATTACAGCAACAAAGACTAACACAGAGAAAAATATCATAAAACACATGAATGAGGAAGAAAAATGAAACAGTCTTTTGTTTAGAGTAATAAATGATGTGATGCTGAATGAGGGATGAGAGCAGATATAATAATCACACAGTTTGAAGCTGCAAACAGAAACATAAGACTCAGGACAGAAACACACGACCTCTGAAGTAAGAACAACTCACATTTTCAATCTTTAACTACAATTAGACTTTGACATGATAGTATCGTCTTAATATACGTACAGTGCATTTTATGTTCCTGTTGGATTTTAAGATGGATTTTTAAAATATCTGAAAATATTATCATTGAAATTATGTTTTACACCAAAATGAATCTGCGAATATTTGAAATCTGAGTTTATTTATATTTTTCTTCCTCAGAAATGGATCAAACTCTATATTTCATTCTTCTTCTCATTGGTGAGTGTGTTTCTGGTTTTATTTCTGGTTTCTAGTTTCATTAGGTTTGATTCTGTTATGAAAATCATTAAATCAAAGCCTCTCTTTCACAGCTCTATGCTCTGTATCTAAATGTGTTCAGCGTCAGTATCACTTTATAAATGAGAAGAAGACCTGGACTGAAGCTCAGAGATACTGCAGAGAGAAATACACAGATCTGGCCACCGCTGACGACATGAACGACATGAAGGAGCTGAACAAGAGTGTGACTGATAGAAGTGTTCAGTATGTCTGGATTGGGCTGCAGAAGACGGGTCGTGATAAATGGCAGTGGTCTTCAGGTGAACCTGCGCTCTATCTGAACTGGGCTACTGGACAACCAGAAGGCAGAGATGATTGTGCTGGGATGAGAAATGGACAATGGAATTATTTGAGATGTACTGATAACCGATATTTCATCTGCTACAACAGTGAGTTCATTTTCACATGCACCATATACCAATTCTGGAATTGTAAACAGTATGACTGTTTAATTTGATCGTGAATTTAGAAGAGACTGTGTATATTTGTCACACTTTTATTGTTGAGACAATTTCTGTATCTACACAATATTTACCAGAAGAAAAGTCTTCATTCATTCATTGAACACACGTTGATGTTTTGTTGTCCCTCTATATGATAATTTGTCACAATGGAAACTTGCAATTAAAACGCATAAAAATCTGTGAGATCTAAACTGATCTTGTATTATTAATAATCAACATACAGCAGTGACTAGATGTGATTCAGCTTGATATTTTCAGCAGTAGATTAACCATGAAGGAATGATTTCAACATAAACCCTCGTTGCTGAGAAATAATATAAATATCTGCAGATTCATGAATCTTTTTCTCATTTGTTTTTCTTAAAGCGAACACAGGACTGGTCCTTGTCAATCAGCTGAAGAGTTGGAGAGATGCTCAGAGTTACTGCAGACAGAATCACACTGATCTGGTCAGTATGAGGAACCAGAATGAGAATCAACAGGTTCAGAAGATCATCAGTGATAATAACTCAACTAGATCATGGATCTGGATCGGTCTGTTCAGAGACTCATGGCAGTGGTCAGATCAGAGTAACTCCTCATTCAGATACTGGATGTCTGGTGAACCTAATAATCAAGGAGGTGATGACAACTGTACAGTGATTGATCCGAATGCTCAGGGACAATGGAATGACATCCGTTGCATCAACCAGTATCCTTTTGTGTGTCATGAAGGTGAGTAGATCCTGACAAAACACACACAATCCATCACCTGCAGATCTCATAAAGTTTACACTACATGTCCGACATGACAAATTCCTCCACAGTTTGTTCTGCATGTTGTTTTTGATCAGTCTCTCTCTAGTCTCTTGTGGTTGTTTGGTTTCCAGATAAACTGATTCTGATCAAGGAGAATCTGACGTGGTCTGAAGCTCTGAGATACTGCAGACAGAATCATGTGGATCTGGTCTCGGTTCATTCAGAAGAGATTCAGCGTCGTGTGATGAACGTGGTTAAACGAGCGTCTACTGCGGAGGTGTGGTTGGGTTTACACAACTACTGCATCATGAACATATGGCTCTGGCTGAGTGGAGAGGTCGTGTGCTATCAGAACTGGGCTCCAGGGAACGGGATGACACCCGAAAACTGCAAACTGGAGAACAGAAAAGGAGCAGTTCAGTCTGGAGGAGATCAGCGCTGGATCAGCCTTCCTGAATCTCACAAACTCAACTTCATCTGCAGCAGAAATTAAGAGCTAATGTGTTTACTTACATTAACAGTTTTTATAGGCCACTTCATTATCTTTCTGATTTACTTTTATGTTTGTTTTGTTATTTAGTAAGTTCTGAGTGAATCTGCTTATTGGGTTTTAAAAGTAGGGTTTTATTTCTGCATTATAAAATATGTCTTTTGAGAAATTTTTTGTATATCTGGTGTGGTTATGACTATGTTTTGCACTTAATATCTTTTGAACACAAACACATGATAACAGAATATCAGCTCAAATAAACTCATCTACAGCCAGTATTGTCTCCTATTTCCCCTCAACATCACATTAAACTGTAAATTATATGTGGGCCAGGTTCAGCTGATCCCCATCCACCAATGGGAATACGACACCTACCTAAGCATCCATATATAAGGTCCCTCAGTATTATCAGCAGTTTTCGCATTGCTCAATAGCTAATTAAACTGCGAATTTGGCAGGCAAAATACCATCATCACAAGGAACCAGGAATTTAGCGAGTGGAATTCGTTTCCCCAATGGTCTCACCTCCGATTCATTCAAGTTTGTTATCTTGAACACGTGAATTCACCGCATTGATCATAAGTTGCCTGATTCGGAAGTGACTGAGTTATCATTACTTCATGCATCACTACATTATTGAAATGGACTCCACGAGTTAAGTGAC
The DNA here is from genome assembly GCF_018340385.1 of Cyprinus carpio. NCBI lineage: Eukaryota > Metazoa > Chordata > Actinopteri > Cypriniformes > Cyprinidae > Cyprinus > Cyprinus carpio. The sequence continues at coordinate 29,723,195 of NC_056600.1, forward strand.
CGACTCAAGAACAAGTTCAGATGGGAAATTCATTCCTAAAAAGGATATCTATGTTAGAGATCAAGCATCCTCACCACAGCTGCATGTTTCGCTCTCTCGAACGTCTTCACAAGCTAAATTCCTTTTAATGCTCTCAGGTTATTGGCAACATGTGTGTTGCTACGGCTATCCGCGTTGCTTAGGCTCATTTAGTTGTTTAGTTGCCAATGTGCGGTACTATCTGTTTACTTGCAATACACTTGTCGTTGCAATATGCTGTGCTTAAAGGGGGATGCAATGCAATTTCATGCATTCTGAGTTGTTACGGTATTAAGAGTTGGATTGTTGTGCTCGCGCACCAGTACTTCCTCAAGAGTAATGTCTTTAAAGATATGTTTGGATGTGTGGAAAAGATCACTTTATTCATTGTTATGTGAACAGTGGATGAAATTTGTTTTCCGGGGCAGTAATGGAGTTCCACAAGCGTGTTTGTTTCCGTCATTTCGGCGACAAATGTTTTATATCAAGTTACATTCTGACACTGGATTTGCACATTGTTTCATACGGAGCAGTCTTAGCGATAAATATCCCCCACGGCTCAGCTGTTTTCGGAGAGAATCGTAAGCTTTATCTTTCTTTTATAAACCTGATTAAACTGAAGACTCTTCGGAAGATGTGAATGATGCAATACTACACTATAGGTTCTCAAGATTAACATGAGATTGGATGAAACTGTGTTATGTCCTCTTTAACCTAGTTAAGTTGTCTTTATTTTATAATACTTACAGCACAGATTTAAGCAGCAGAAAATAACGACCATGGTGCAAACAGAATAATTTCTGCTGTGACGCAGCTCCAAGAGAAAATGGTTAACGGTCGTTGTTCAGTTAAAGTTGTCTGCATCTGAAAACCTTGGCTGCTTACATGCTGCCTTGCTGCTTTTCAGCCAATGACTTCGCAGGCAGGGTTTGTTCATTAAGGTCATGAAACTGATATCGAACATGCTTCTAAGGCAGCTTAACTGTTCATTGAAATAAAACAAAATAGAACAAGCTTGTTGATAACTAAGTGAATATTTAATTACTTAATACTGATTTCTGCTAGAAATAACTTCAAACACCATCTTTATTTTGCAGAGAAGGATATATCTATTCTGCCTTTAAATATCGACCAAATGAAGGTATATCAGGAGGCAGGAAGTAAGGCTAACATTGAATTTGACGTGTCAAGATGCCTTCCTTCCTCAAAATGTGTCTTCCAAAGGCAGCATTTTCCAGTTCCAATGCAACCTTCATTTCAGTGTTGATTCTGTTCCAGTATCAGACATGCTTGTTCTTAAGCTCTTGGTTGTATTGGGAACATGCTTGTTCTTAGTTATAGTTGTATTGTTGGGAATACACTTGTCCCAGAGCTATCTGGTTGTTCTTGGAACATGCTTGTTCTAAAAGCCGTAGTCGTATTAATAACATGCTTGTTCTTAAGCTACCTGGTCGTTATTGGGAACATGCTTGTTCTTAAGTAATAGCTGTATTGTTGGGAACATGCTTGTTCCAGAGCAATCCGGTCGTTATTTAGAACATCCTTGTTCTTAAAGCTGTAGTTGAATTGGAAACATGTTTTTCTTAAGCCTATCTGGTGTTATTGAGAACGGGTTGGTTAAGCTTTTAAGGTATTGGGAACATATTCATTAGGTCAAAGTCTCTTTAAGACAAGTCATGTCACTCGGTGGCCATCTTTGAAACGCCTCTCGGGCGTGCAAGTGCAACTCCTGTCTCTTTGAATGGGGAAACATCAAATACTCCAAAACTGTTCACTAAGCTTACGATTAAATTTCATATCTGAAATCACCAAAGAAATCAGACAACAACTGTATCATAAATGTTGTTTCTTTTGCTCCAATACCGTTATAAAAAGCGTATTTTTCAGGCTAGATCAGCCAGTGCGCATGCGCAGTCCTGAGTGCATGTCTCAGAAAATTGACTGTTGCTATAGCAACAGGGAATTCTAACAGCAGCTGCAGTGACGTGCTGACTTTACCGATTAGTGATTGGCTCTTTCATTCATAAGGCAGCAGGGCTTCCTGCAGTTGAGGAGGCATTGAGCGTTGCATTTTTCTCCATTCAAAAGTGACATGTCTTGGGTATTCTATAGTCTTTGGGTCATCTGTTGAAGGCAACATGCTTGTTGCTTCAGGTTATGGGGGTTTAGCCAAAATATTTGTTTTGGTCATTGGTTAAGTAGGGTTAAACCGAATCAGAATGCAGGTTTTTGTGCCACTTAATGCCAGAGTGATTGACTGAAATATTTGTCCTGTGTAACGATCAGTCCACTGAAGGCGAGTGTAGATGAACCCAAGTGCAGTTTATTTACAAAGGTGTAATCCAAAATCCAAACAAGATACACAGACTTGACTAGAACAGACTTGACATGGCATGAACAGACTAGACTCACCGACAGCAGGTTACAACATTACGTTAATACGACAAAGCACAATGGCAAAAACATGACTACTTATACAAACAATGAGGGTCACATGACAAGAACAAACCAATCGGAACAAGACACATGACTAAAGCAACCAATGAGAACAAACAGAACTGATAATCACATGACCAGACAATAACCAATGAGAACATGACACATACACAGAGCAGAGATACATGAGGGCAAGGGAAGCATGACACAAACAACATGAAAACAATAACATGAAACAAAACCCAAAACAGACATTACATATCCCCCCCTCTAAGGGCGGCTCCAGACGCCCAAACAAACAAAACCCAAAAAATTCCAGGAGGGTGGTGGAGTGGAGGAGGAACAGACCATGAAGCAGAGGGGAACCTGGGTCGTGGAGCAGCCCAGCGGGGGGCCATGGCGGTGCAGGCCCAGCGGGGTGGCCAGGCAGTGCAGGCCCAGCGGGGGGCCATGGCGGTGCAGGCCCAGCGGGGGGCCATGGCGGTGCAGGCCCACCGGGGGGCCATGGCGGTGCAGGCCCACCGGGGGGCCATGGCGGTGCAGGCCCAGCGGGGTGGCCAGGCAGTGCAGGCAGAGCTGGAAGCCATGGTGAAGCAGAGACATGAACAGACCACTTGGCCGTGACAGGACAGGCAGTGAGTTCATGAGCAGCCTCCGTGGCCGTGACAGGACAGGCAGAGAGCTCAAGGATGGCCTCCTTGGCCATGGCAGGACAGGCAGAGAGTTTGAAGGTGGGCGCCACCACCTCGGGTGGTTCTGCAGCGGAAGCCGCCTCCTCTGGAGATTCATGTCATGACGGGACTCTGGAATGACGGCCATGTTGAGACGAGACCCGTGGATGATCAGCTGAGGCATGACGAGACTCTTGAGTGGCAGCCATTTTGCAACGGAGCTCTTGAATAGCGGCCATGTTGTGGAGAATCTCTTGAGAAACATGACGTGAACAGGTGCTGGCTTGGCAGGCGTGATGTGAGGACTTGGCATACCAGGTATGAGATGAGCAGGCTTTGGGGAAGTGTCATGTTGTTCCTCCATGACACCCACAGTGAAAGCAGACCCACTCAACTGCAAAGCATAGTCAATATACTGTTCTAGTGATCAATGAATCCTTCCCCCAGGCAACTGGGAACGAATCGGTTCACTTAAACCCACTTGAAAAATGTCCTTCAGGGCCACATCATTAAAGTCCACCTGGTAGCACAGGTCACAAAATTCCTCAACATAGTCCTCAATGGCCTGATTACCTTGAAGGCAGAGGAGGCGTGAAACTGCTGGGTTCATGGTTGCGGTCGTGTATTCTGTAACAATCAGTCCACTGAAGGCGAGTGTAGATGAACCCAAGTGCAGTTTATTTACAAAGGTGTAATCCAAAATCCAAACAATAATCCAAACAAGATACACAGACTTGACTAGAACAGACTAAACTCACCGACAGCAGGTTACAACACATTAATACACAACAAAGCACAATGGCAAAAACATGACTACTTATACAAACAATGAGGGTCACATGACAGGAACAACCAATGAGAACAAGACACATGACTAAGACAACCAATGAAAACAAACAGAACTGAAAATCATATGACCAGACAATAACCAATGAGAACATGACACATACACAAAGCAGAGATACATGAGGGTAAGGGAAGCATGACACAAACAGCATAAATCAAACTACAAAATAAAAGACATGAAAACAAGAACATCAAACAAAACCCAAAACAGACATTACATCCTGGTTCTCCAAAATGGATGTTAAAAAGCATGGGCATCGCTAGGCCATTTTTAGTGGGGCTATAGTGATTAGCTCCATAAACTGTACACAAATTTGTGATCGCCTCAGAGTCAGTCACCTAATTACATATGAAAAGGCTGGCATACTTCATCTCCTCCCCGTCTTTCAGCGCGCTCATCAATCCGCAGACAATGGCGGCCCAGCACAAGCGGACTCAAACAGAAGTAGAAAGGACACAAGGTGTGTGTTATAATATCTGTATCTTTGCAGTTCTGTCATGAATACAGTTTACAAAAGGTCACGAGGAAGCAATCGGTTTCCCATCTACTGTAAAGTTTTCACTGCATTCCCGTCCCGTATTTAATGGTAAAATTATGCGCCCCATTAATAAATCAATATGGGACACAATTTTGCACTGTTTATAATACTAATAGCTATTATAATGAAATCAGTTTCATAAGAAGTCTTAGAGAAGCTCATTTGCGAATGATTTTGATGTCTTTGTTTGCAGTTTGCAGAGAAGCATTTCAGTCGTTCACGGTGGACTGTCTGACTTAAAGGGACAGTTCACCCAAAAATGAAAATTGTGTGATCGTTTACACACCCACAAGTTGTCCCAAACCTGTAATAATTTCTTTCTTCTGTTGAACATAAAAGAAAATACTTTAAATAATGTGGGTAACCAAACAGTTTCTGGTCCCCTTAGAGTAGCCTTAGAGTAAGGGAAGCACAACCCAGGAAATGAGAGCATCCAAGGAGCATGTGAATGCAATGTTTATTTAATTTAATATTCTTTAATGTTATCCAGGTTTTTTTTTTTTTGTAGCTCTTTTTTCAGGCACTGTTTAGGCACCGGTACCATTTTAAAGGTATTGATTTGTCACCGGTATCATAAAAAACCCAATCGATACCCTACCCTATGGTTAAGGGCAACATCCTTGTTGATCAAGGCTTTGAGATTTTGCTATCAGTTTGTGTTGAGGGATCTCAGCATATGGTTTTGTTTTGGGGGGTTATCGCTGCTCTCCAGAACAGAACCATACCGCCAATCCAAACTGTATGCTGATTGTCAATCATCTTTGACATTTACATTTACGTTTAATCATTTAGCAGACGCTTTTATCCAAAGCAACTTACAAATGAGAACAATAGAAGCAATCTGACCAATGAGAGAACAACAACAACGTTATACAAGTGCCATGACAAGTCTCAGTTAGTCTAGCACAGAACACGTAGCCAGGTTTTTTTTTTTATTTTGTTTTTTTTTATAAGAATATGATAGACAAGAAAAGAAAAGGTAAGTACTAGTATTAGTTGGTTAAGTGCAGCCGAAAAAGATGAGTCTTTAGATGTTTTTTGAAAATGAGTAAAGACTCAGCTGTTCGAATTGAGATTGGGAGGTCATTCCACCAGCCGGGCACAGTCCAGGAAAAGGTCCATGAGAGTGATTTTGAACCTCTTTGGGATGGCACCACAAAGCGTCGTCCACTTGCAGAGCGCAAACTTCTGGAGGGCGCATAAGATTGAACTAATGAGCTTAGGTATATTGGTGCCGTGCCAGTGGTCGTCTTGTAGGCAAGCATCAGTACCTTGAATTTGATGCGAGTGGCTACTGGTAGCCAGTGTAACCTGATGAGGAGAGGAGTAACGTGAGCTGTTTTTGGCTCGTTGAAGACAACCCTCGCTGCTGCATTCTGGATCAGTTGACGATAGTGGTCCTGACAGAAATACACAAATTGTTTGTCTATGGTCTCTTTAAGTTTTGTAAAAAATATTTGTAATATACACAGTGGCCTGAAAGATATGTATGTTTATTCAAAGAAAGGTTTGAGAAGAGAAGACTCCATTATTACGGACTTTATGTCTTTCGTATGGGTAAAAGGTAGTGAGAGGGAGAACTCTCTTCCACTACACGGGCCTGGACCGCCATCCCTCCCACTGATCCGCCTCCGTTCCACCTCCCTCCTGGAATTTTTGACACTTGGTGGAGTATCTGGAATCCGCTCCTTAAAAACAGGGGTTATGTTACAGCCATTTATATTAATATATTAAGCTAAAATACATTTGTATGCAGATGATACAATTATTTATACGGCAGCATCTTCTTTAAAACAAGCTCTACAGCAACTGCAGGATGCTTTTCTAATTATGCAGCGCTCATTGTTGCAGTTAAAATTGGTTTTAAACTCAAACAAGACAAAGTATATGATTTTTAGTCGCGGTCGCACTAAGGTAACAGATTTGACCATTACGACCTTGAATGGTTCACATATAGAAAGAGCTAGTTCTTATAAATATCTATTGTGACACATGTCCCGAGCACTCATCAGCGTCGCCCTGGCAACGGCGCAGGCACACCTGCGCCTACTCATCACGGGCTGAGCGGCCACACCTGCGTCCCATCAGCCGAGGCTTATTTACACCGCAAGCGGGCACAGAGGTGAGAGATGTCTCCACAAGAGCCGGCTAACTTTGGCCCACCGCCACGGGAGAGCACGGACCCACACTGCACTAGCAGCACCTCACAGACATGCGGGCATAACAAGTGAAGTGGACACCGACGACCCCACCCCTCACCGCGGCTACGAGTGGACTGGTTTGGATTTCTTCGTTGTGATTTTTTTTCCCCTCACGGTCTTTGCCTCACACATCTTCTCTGGTTCCCCAGGTGGCGCTCCTCCCCCGACGATGGAAGAGTTGCTGAAACATCTCACCGAGGTGAGCGTCCGCCAGCAACAGATTATGGAGTACATGGCCTCTCGGCAGGGGGAAACCGAGCGAGAGGTGGCCGCGCTGCGCCTAGCCACTGCCCCGCGAACTCCGCTACCTGACCCCCATGTCCAAGCAACCCAGCTGCTGCCCAGGATGACTGCCCATGACGATGTAACGATGTACCTCCAGATGTTCGAGACCGTAGCTTTGAGGGAAGCGTGGCCCAAGGAAGATTGGGCACGCATCATTACACCCTTGCTCACGGGAGAGGCTCAGCGTGCCTACTTCGCGCTTCCCCCGGAGCTAAGCACCTCCTACGAGGACCTACGAAAGGAGATCCTGGGACAAATGGGGTTGTCACCGATCAGCGGGGCCCAGTTATTTAACGAGTGGACCTTCGACCCGCGGCAGCCAGCCCGGGCCCAAGCCGCTAGCCTCTCCCGTCTGGCTCAACACTGGTTGCTGGCCGGGGGTCCCACCGCACACCAGGTAGCGTAGCGCGTTGTGGTCGACCACCTCCTACGTGCCCTTCCCCGCCCACTACGGCAGGCCGCCAGGATGTGGAACCCGGCCAACGTAGACGAGCTGGTCGAGGCCATCGAGCTGGCGGAGGCCATCCAACACCGGGAGATAGGGGAGAGAGCTGCCATTTTCCCGAAGGGTGGTCCAGGAGCGGCGCACGCCGGAGGGCACCCATCGTCCGGTAGGCAGGCCGGCGGTTCCCGGCCCACAGGATGAGCCCATGCCCACGGAAGCACCCCGCTCCCTAGGACGACCTTGGCTGACAGGCTGCGCCGTGCACATGGAGAATGCTCCACGGGCGGACGTGAGGATAAACGGACGGCCATACCTCGCCCTTCTGGACTCCGGCAGCATAGTCAGCCTAGTCAGGACCTCCATATTACCTCCGCGGGCTGACACCATCATAGAGGTGCCCTTTGAGCGGATTGGGATGGATCTGGTGGGGCCGCTGCCAAAGTCCGCCCGGGGGCACGAACACATCCTGGTCATCATGGACTATGCCACCCGGTACCCTGAGGCTATTCCCCTTAGGAAGGCAACCACTAAGGCCATTGCCCAGGAGCTCTTCCTCCTCTTCAGCCGGGTCGGCATCCCGTCGCAGATACTGACTGACCAGGGTACCCCCTTCATGTCCCGGATGATGGTGGAAGTATGCAGGCTTTTGAAGTTACAACAGCTCCGCACCACGGTGTACCACCCCCAGACCGACGGGCTCGTCGAGCGCTTCAACCAAACCCTGAAGCAGATGCTGTGCCGGGTGGCAGCCGAAGACAGACGGGACTGGGACCAAATGCTCCCCTACGTGCTCTTCGGCATCCGGGAAATTCCCCAAGCCTCCACTAGCTTCACCCCCTTCGAGCTGCTCTTCGGACGACAGCCCCGCGGACTGCTCGACGTGGCCCGAGAGGCCTGGGAACAACAGCTGGCAGTACACCGAACCACCATCGAGCATGTGCGTGAAATGAGGGAACGGATTGAGAGAGTGATGCCCATCATCCGGGAACATCTGGTAAAAGCCCAACAAGCGCAGCAATGACATTACAACCGGGCGGCCCAACCACGGGAGTTCCAGCGGGGAGACCACGTCCTGGTCCTTGTGCCCATGGCTGCCTGCAAGTTTCTGGCTACCTGGCAAGGCCCGTATACAGTCACGGAAAAGGTTGGACCGGTTACATACCGCGTGCGGCAGCCCGGTAGAAGAAGGGAGGATCAGCTCTACCACATTAATCTGCTGAAGCGCTGGGTCGGGACCGGGCCCCAGCTCTCTGCCTATGCCAGCTCCACTCCCGTGGTTGTGGATATGGATCCCCAACTTTCCGCCGCCCAGAAGTCGGAGCTGCAGCACCTGGTCAGTCAGTTTCCGGATGTGTTCTCCCCCCAGCCAGGGCGGACCCACGTACTGGAGCACGACGTCTGCACCCCACCCGGAACCATCGTCCGGCAGTGGCCCTACCGTGTCCCGGAGGCTCGGCGACACGCCATCGAGGAGGGGGTACAGGAGATGTTGAGGTTAGGGGTAATCGAACCATCGCGCAGCCCGTGGTCCAGCCCCATCGTCATGATCCCATAGCCTGACGGCACCCTCCGCTTCTGTAACGACTTCCGCCGCCTGAACGAGGTCTCCGAGTTTGACTGCTATTCGATGCCCCGCGTCGACGAGCTGCTGGACTGATTGGGAAGGGCCAGGTTCATATCCACTCTCGACCTCACCAAGGGCTACTGGCAAGTCCCCCTTCCAGCGGCTCATGGATGTCCTCCTCCGGCCGCACCAGGCCTATGCGGCTGCCTACCTTGATGACGTCGTGATCCACTCGGAGACCTGGCAGGACCATCTGGAGTGGCTGCGGAGGGTGCTCACGGAGCTGCGCCGGGCTGGCCTGACCGCCAACCCCCGGAAGTGTCATCTGGCCCTCGCCGAAGCCAAGTATTTTGGGTATCAGGTGGGTCGCGGCCTGATCCGACCCCAAGAGAAGAAGGTGGCAGGTATCCTCTCTGCGCCGCGACCCACCTCTAAAACTCAGGTACGGGCCTTTTTGGGGTTGGCGGGATATCATCGCTGCTTTATTCCTAACTTCTCCTCCTTAGCTTCTTCCCTGACAGACCTGACCAGGAAGGGGCAGCCGGAGAAAGTCGGGTGGAACTCTGAGACAGAAGCAGCGTTCCTCAAAATCAAGGCCACCCTGACGACGGAACCGGTCCTCCGTGCCCCCGACTTCAACCACCCCTTCCTGCTGCAAACAGACGCATCCGACACCCGGGTTGGGAGCCGTCTTGTCATAGGGCCACGACGGTGAGGAACACCCGGTGATGTACATCAGCCGAAAGCTGACCCCCGCAGAACAGCGGTATGCCACCGTAGAGAAGGAAGCGTTGGCCGTCAAGTGGGCAGTCCTGGAGCTCCGCTATTACCTCCTCGGCCGCCACTTCACCCTCCTCACGGACCACGCTCCCCTGCAGCGGATGGCCCAGGCAAAGGAGACCAACGCCAGGGTGACGCGGTGGTTCCTGGCGCTCCAGGACTTTCACTTCACCCTACGACATCGGGCGGGGACGGCCAACGCCGACGGACTCTCCCGCCTGTGGTCAGCTTTCGCAGGTCTGTCAGGCTCCACTCCCCGCCCTCCCCCGATCTCCCCACTGCTCCAGAGGAATAGGACGACGCTTGGGGGGGGGAGTGTGACACATGTCCCGAGCACTCATCAGCGTCGCCCTGGCAACGGCGCAGGCACACCTGCGCCTACTCATCACGGGCTGAGCGGCCACACCTGCGTCCCATCAGCCGCTGCTTATTTAAACCCCGCAAGCGGGCACAGATGTGAGAGATGTCTCCACAAGAGCCGGCTAACTTTGTCTTTTCCTCTGCCTCTAGACAGCAGCGTGTGACCGCCAGCCCCACCGCCACGGGAGAGCACGGACCCACACTGCACTAGCAGCACCTCACAGACAAGACGCCGAGCACCAAACACCCAAACCACCTCACCACACCAACGGTTCTTTTAATAAAACCCACCCTTCGGGGAACTTACCCTCATCCTCGTGTCATGTCCTACTTCACCCCGCCACACTATGTATTTGGATGGATGAAAAATAAGCTTTTAATATACATATTGATAAGTTGTTGAAAAAGCTTAGTTTTTTAGACAATAAAAGAAGCCTAGTTTTGGTCTGTTTCCCTTATAAGGCTCGCAAGAAATTAGTATATGTGCATGCAGGTACTTTGTAGAAAATTAGATTCTGTTTATCATGCAACATTACGTTTTGTCACTGGCGCAGAGTCAAGGATGCATCATTGTATTTTATTTGAATCTTTCAATGTGATTTGTGAATGGAATAATAATAATGACAGCCACCGGGGGCACTCTTCTGGGATCATTGTTTGTTTGTTCTGAACTTCAATTCCCATCGCCCTTTGCACTCATAATTGTTTTATTACTTTCATCTGTTTGTCATTTACTTATTAGCTCACCCTATTAAACACCCTGCTCACTGATTCATTGTTGCTTCAGTATTGCATTCAAATGGCCAGCTGGTGGCGCTTGAAAATGCTTTGGTGGCACAGCGTTTTTCCAGCTGAGACACTTTGGTTGCTATGAATTTGAATATCCACAGGAGTGATGTATTACTGGTATCTCATTTTGAAGAATATTACTGAATATAAAAATGCAGTAACCAGCAATATTAACTTCTCGTTGTTCAGTTGTTGTACAAGCAGGGTGATTGGACGGTGTAGCCTCACGCACCTGCTGCTGAGAACATGCTCAGGAGAGTTCAAACAGTTTGCACAAAATGATATAAATACTGTTCAGTTTCTTACACAGACCATTGTTTTTGCATACAAAAATATGTCAAAGTGCCTGTCTTGATGAGTATTCATGTAAAAACAGTCAACTTATACTAAACATCATCGGTATGCAGGCTATTAAGTTACTGTAAACAGTTGAGAAACAAAACTTGTGTGTAACCGTTAGATCTGTGCATGAGGTCTTAAAGAGACAGCAACCTAAATAAACTGCTGCTGTCTGTCATTAATGTTTATTTATACATTGAAGACTAACCAGTGTTATTTTAAAGTAGATTATTCTGTTTCTGTGGTATTTTTGTACCTGAATATTACTGTTAAACCTACCTGAAAACCTTAAAGCACAGCTAATTTTAGTTGTATTTGTTTTTGCCATTACTTGTCATTAATCTATTCTTATTTTATTACTGTTTTTTTTCTTCTGACTGTTTTGTATCTTCCTCACAATATAAATATGAATCAACAAACACAAATACACTGGTTGACGAAACATTTAGGTTGGATGATTGTAGTTTAAAAATATGTCAAAAAAAATATCCTAACTCCCCCTCAAACGAACCTTCTGGAAACTGGAAAGGTAATGCACTATACATAGTAGTGTAGAAACAGCAGTTTAAGTGTGATTTGATGTAGATTTAAACAATGACTTGTTGGATCATAAGTCAGAACACTAAATTTCAAAAGTATATTTATATGGAAAATGAGACTTGAAAAGGAAATAAACTATGTATTAATGTCCCAATTCAAATCATTTTGCGTCACATAAACAGTTATATTTTCATTGTTACCTTTTCTTCCTAGTCCAGTGTCCCTCCTAACAAGGTGCCCAGATATAATAGAGCCACAAAATACAAAGATATCATGGTGCGCTTATTAAAAAAAGTAACATGAATATTGTTTCAAAAATAATGTATTTGCATATTGTAACCTATACCATAATGCTGAATCATTTATTTACACTCATAAAGTGTTTTTTTTCTGTGGAAAGCTGTTTCTGTCTATACAATGAAAATTAATGAGGTCCAAACCTTTTCAGATCATAGAAGGTAGTGCTGGACAATAATTCAATATCAATATGTATCGTGATATCACCGGTATTGAAAAAAATGATATGATTTTTTTAAACACATTTCCCGATATTTCTATATATAGTAGGTGGACATTCCAAAACGTTGGTTCTACTGCCGCTCGTACCGCCGCCGCGGGCGTCTACAAAGTGCATTTGCAGCTTTTGACCGCTGAGTGGCGCTTTAATCCACAAGTTTTTCAAACAAGCGCATCAAAGCACATTTTCGCAAATAGACGTCAGTTTTGCCTCACTGATGTGTTACACTTTGACGGCTGCAGTCAGGGAAAATGAAAGAAAAAACACTATAGTTAAAATATTTAATATTCACAGATGAAAGTTTGGTAATTATGAAGTTATGTGCATTTCTTAGAATTCAAGCAGGATAAATGTCAAGCCTGTGCCTGAGCCTATGCTTATATTTTCTCTAAGCTACACAGTATTACACCATATTTTAGATTTGACACATCTAATAGGTGTGCAGTATTATTTATATAATATGAATTATGTGTTATATTATTCAAAATAAATTGTGGTTTACTTTGCATCGTAGCATTAAAAGTGGTAGCCTATTTTAGTGAGCTAGGCTACATGGATTTATATGCAAAATGTCAATATTCTCATATATTAGGCCTATATTTTAATTTATATTTTAAAATTCCTTTAATAAAACAACATGCATTTTTGTTATCCGTTACCTGTCCTTTATTTTGACAGACAACTTCTTGGGAAAATATATTTGTCTGTAGACTGATTAAGAAATTGTTGCGTGTTTTTATAAATTATTTTCTTTATTTTAGTAAAACGTGAGGCACTGTATAATTTCGTTCCCATAATTTAGGCCTAATTAAAACAAGAAACGAATAAATTAAACCTGCACGATTTAACTAAATCATTGAAATTCTAAAGAATGGACGGATTAATAAAACGTCCTCACGATTAAACTCAAGTTCTCTCATTATAATCACCAAAGTTCAAATGATGTAAAAAAGAGCTTCATTAATAGACAACTTCAGTGATTTTAAAGGAAGCCGCCGTTACTTGCTTACATAGAATTTAAGTTAAAAAAAAATAAAAATTGCAGCCGCATTTAAATGCAGGTGTGTAAAATGTCTGCGTGCAAGATTTGCGCGGCGCGAGTGATGCTGAGTGCACGCGCAGCATTTATTCTCATTTGTTTTATCTTCATTACAAATCTGTTTGGTTTTTATTTTGGATAATTGCATGTAAAAAAATAATTTACGTTGTAATGCATATGCAAAAATGTGAATAATGATTCATATTTAAGTGTTTGTGCGAAAATTATTAATGCACATGCAGGACAGGGAGGCGCCCTCTAGATCACTAGAATTAAATCCCTATAAAAAAAAAAAATAAAAAAATAAAGCATCACATACATGAGAAATATATCTACAGAAAGCTTGAAATGTCTTTTAAACAAATCAATTCAGAAAGAAAGAAATACATCATCTTGCAGTTTATAAATAAATAATTAAAATCGCGTCCATGTGGAGAGAGTCAGCCCTGTGAATTTCATCTTGCAGCCGACAAGAAAACATTTGTTTATTAAATAAATAATTAAAATGTCTCCTTTTTTTTTACTATTATTAAGCTACTTCTGCCTGTGCTTTGGGGCAAACTTAATGCATGTGCTTGAGCGCGGAATATATTAAGGCTCATTATGGATTATAGATGTAAATTTAACTATAACCTGCGATTAGTTGAAATAATGACAAATGAACAACTAGTAAACTAGAAAAATCTTACATGGGAGGCCAGACCTATTTAAATACCCTCTAGACATCTCTGTTAAAGTTTTTAAAGCATTTTATACGCGTTGCATAAATTCTTCTTTCAGAACGGTCTGTAATGGAGAGATACCTTAACACTGATTTTTCCTCTGAAACACAAAAACGAAAATTTAAATAAAATTGTTTTTATTTTTTTGAGAATGACCAACCCTTCTCTGCAGATATTGTTGCTTCTGGTTTGTGCATTGTAAATAGGATACAAAATGTCATGTCTGTAACGCATATATTCCCCAAATCTAAAAAAGCCTATAAAACATCATAGACGGATCATACTGATGTCTGGACTCTGTTTGGGATTTTAGAAAAACAATTAACGCAATAGTTTGCATATGGTTATGAAAAGGCTACATTCTGTGAGAATTTATAATTCATAGTCTAAAAAAAAATTTGTTTAGACGAAATAAAATAAAATTAACGCAACAGTTTGCAAATTTTTTTTGAGTTTGGAGTTAAGGCAACTTCCTCTGAAGTTATAACAACAAAATAAACTATATTGCGCTATACAGTAGTCAACATTTGAAGTGGATCAAAACCTTTCTTCAAAGTTGCCCAAAACCAAAATGACGAGTCCTGTCTAAACCTGTTCTGCAAGTTTGATACCCTCATAAGACACTGTCCATATGAAAGACCAAGAGATTCACACCTTTATCTCGACCCCCACAAGCTACACAGAAACTACCCCAACCCCTCCAGCTGAACTGAACTCGGTCTGTTTTTTGGCTGTGAGGAACGGTGTGTTGTCATGTTACTGGGTTGAAATATGCCTGCACTCACAGCAGCCCTACTCTTTTTATTCATTATTTTCCCGCAGCCCATATTATTGTTTTCACAAGACCAACTAATAATAACAAATCATCAATTGATAATTAATCATATATTTTACGAAAATCATTGTTATTGTGAACGTAGCGTTTGCGAAAGGCTTTAAGCAGGGGTGCAAAACACATGTATGGTCAAAAAAGAGAGAGGTAATCGAAGCCCCCGCCCAGCGGCAAATATCCAGATACTTACATTGCCACCAACCCCTGCCATCCCCAGCCCACCCCATAGGCACAGACTAAAATGAAATTCTGAAAATCAAAATACCACAGACGCTTATTTGTAATATTCCATTTCATTTTTTATTCCGAAACATAAACTCTCATTGAACTATCTTCTTGCTTTACTCCAACTTCCTCCTTCTTCCTGGCCACCTCCTGCAACGTATCCAGGGCCTTGCGTCTGGCTGCATTAATTTTCCTTATCAACATGTTTGAGACGTGTCTGCCTCTCTTCGGCCAGAGCAGTGGTCTTGGCCTTCTCTGCACTTTCACATGTAGCACTGCAGCCATACTCCACCTGCCTCTTCTGCTTTGCCTCCATCCTCTTCTCTCTGTCGGTCTTGTCCCTTCTCCCTGCAACCCTAATGTTCTGGCAGAGAGTTTTATCAACTGCCCCAGTTTGATGTCATCTCTTTTGAACATGCCAATGCCAGTCTTGCCCCTTGACCTCAGCACATATTTGACAGTCTGCACTGCATCAAAAAGGTGGAGATCTTCATGCTAGATCTTTTAGCATCAATCACATCTCCCATGAGACTAAAAAGAGGACTCTACCAGTGGTCCATGGAAGATGGAGAGGGCCCCTCTGATAACCTGGCTGAGAGCTGGATACTTCCCCAAACTCATGACATGGGCCCACCACTTCACAATGTCATCTCCATCTTCATACTTGGCCAGGTTGGGGTCCACATTGTACCTAATGATCTCCTGGGTGATGTCACTCTCTAGGGGGCACTAAATGTTTCATGATCCTAGCCAAACTCCTTCAGCTGAGTAACAGCCTGGGAATGGCCCTCACCACAGGATCAATAGAGGACAAGGCCTGTAGGGTCTTACTTTTGAGAGGTAGTTTGTTCTGCATGTACTTGCCACAAGCTGTGTATGCCTTGGTCACCTTCCCAATAAAAATCCATGATTATCTGCAACACACATACCATACAAAAAACATGTTTAAACTGAGTTCATACTCAGGTTTCATGGCTGCAGCACAATGGCAAGTCATATCAGCATATCAGATCATGTTCGATCATATTACTTAACTGTTTATGTAACATTTATGGTGACATCATGCAGTACTGTAAAATCAGAATAGGAAAATTTCCAAATCTTTACTTTTCTAAACAATTAATAAAAATACATTGTTAAATTTACAAGATGTTCAAACACTCTTACTGGTCTACATATAAATGTACAAAACATCAGTCAATCAAAATGGAAAGAGTAATTACAATACATGTTCCATTTGTCCCATATACTGTACTTTCGTGATTATGCGGTTGCATTTTTTTAACCAGTAGGTGGCAGTATGACCTAAGGGATACTGCTTTTCTGAACCGCTAATGATAAAATGGAAAGAAAATTTAAAAAGTAGTTAACTTTATTTAAAATACTAACCGGATGCTTTGGATGGGCTGCAATCAGGTCTTCTGCGACTTTCCCAACGTAAAATCGGGGAGTGAAGTGTGTTATTGGCCAAGTCCAATGTCTAGCCATTTCTTTGGCGACATCTTCAGATGCTCAGGCTTGATGATAGCAGGCAAGAAAGTTGATGAAACACTTCAAGTTGCTTGTCATGAAGCTTGTGAACCAAGGTTTTACTTCCCTTCAAAGAACATAAAAAATGCATTTTTAGAACTGACTGAACTTGCTGTTGTTTTTCAATAGACATCAGAATCATCTTACTTCTATGCTGAGTTGCATACACTGTATAGAAAAATACTCACTTGAAAGGCCATCACGTATTCCTTCAAAATTGGGAGGACCGGAGGACACCAAGGTATATCTTACACTACTAGCAACACTCAAAACAGTTAATAAACAAGTTAGAAATAGATTTTTCATTAAAAATGAAATGCATGTTCAGATACCTGATCTGGTGCCCATTGATGGTCTGTGTGGATGTCAGCAAAGAGCTGCTCCAAGTAGTTTTCAAAAGGTTCAGCAAATCTCTTTGCAGAGTTGTGGATGTGATGCCAAGAGTCACCATCCACATCGAGCAGAGTGGAACAATGCCTCTCTCGTATCCTTGTCTCCAGCCCTGATTTGCTCCCGCGCATCACGTTGCATGAGTCTAGCATTATGCTAATTAGGTTCGACCAAGGAATGTTCTTTTTCTGAAAAAAGTCTCACATCACCCTCTCCAAACTAGCTGAACTGACTTTCGCAACTTCAAGGGAGCCCAGGTTTTCAACCACAACATCATTGAGCTCTTTGTTGAAGTAGCTGACCAACATAGAAAGGACCTTCTTATTACTGCTGGAGGTACTCTCATCCACATTCAGAGAGAAGGTGTATTGTCGTAAGTTGGAGAAAGTTCTCTCCGCAAATGTATGGCCCATACCATACACCATTTTATAAGAAGCTGCAGTGCGGGAGAGTTTAATTTGGCTAAGGGCTGCCTTGTCTGCAGCTAGACACTGACTTAACTCCACCAACACAGGTGCTATTGTCAGAGGTAGAGAGTGCTCAGCAATAACTGCCAGGACCATTGCCTAGTGAATAGAGAAAGAAAATACATAAATTACTCATTTAATGATTCATTTTAAACTAATTTAGTTCATCTCCATTTGCTTTGTCTTCATTATGTACTCATTTCCATAAAAAATATTTTGGTTTACTAGTCTTCAACAAACACACACACACGTAGTGTTTTCATGTTTTATGGGGACTTTCCATAGACCTAATGATTTTTATACTGTACAAACTGTATATTCTATTCCCTTACACTAACCCTATCCCTAAACCACCTTAGATTTTCAAGAAACATCAAATTTTACATTTTCAAAAGAACATCATTTTTTTGATTTATAAGCCGTTTTTTCCTCATGGGGACCAAAAAATGTCCCCACACACGAACAAGGATTTCGGATATTGCCATCCTTATGGGGTCCCCATAACGTAGGGTTTACCAGGCCACACACACACACACACACACATACCTCTCCATTAGCAATGCGATTACACATAGGCACTGGAAGCTTAACACTTTCCCTGATCTTTTCTGCTGCTGAGGCCTGGTTCTGAGTAGCTGGTAAAGGATCTTCCTTAACGGAGGAGTTGTGCCACACTTTGAGTTGTTACGATTGAGGTCACTCTGTTTGTGTGTATGGATGTCTGACAGTGTGCATACAGGGCATGCACCCCTCTGCTACTGTAGTTAATTTCCTTCATGCAGAGAGTGCATTTAGCACAACCCTTTTTTTCAATTTTCTGAAAAAAGTCAGACAGTATGAATGTGTGTTTTGACGGCATGGACCTTGATTGTAGTTTCAAGTTTCAGCCAAGACCAATTCCAACTGCATTTACAGCCTCTATCCATCTGTTGCACAAGAAGTGCCTCACTTTCCTCAATTTCCCTCATTCTGCAAATGAATACAGAGTTATTTTTGCAAAACTGTATCATAACGGAGTTCAAATAGTTCACTCTGCTCCTTTCCACAATGTCTTGTTTATATGCTGCAATATTTCTCGCCCACTCTGGGGTTGCCATAAAATGTAGAATGTTATGGGTCCATCTTCAGCAGTCTATTTGTGTCAATATTACCTGATAAAAAAGGACCTCCTTAAAAATAGCAAAACCAGCTGGTGATCACCTAAGCCCACCCAACAGTTCCTTGAAATTGGAACTAGAATTAAATTGTATAGTTTGTATATAAACACTGATGTCTACAGAAGCAATCAAAATAGAGAAAAGCACCTTTTGAAAGTAACATGGAGCATGAAAGAACAATTATATCGATTGCATTGTTACACCGCTAGGTGGCGACAAGTGACTTAAATGTATTTGTTATTGAATCATTCAAGAGATTCGTTCAAAAAAACAGTGATTCATCCATTAATGAAACAAGCAAAGTACCGGTATTTATTATATTAATATATTGCTATATAATACTAAATAAGATATGTATTAATATTAGGGCTGGGAATCGATTAAAAAAATTAACTAATTAATTGCACAATTTGCTGTAATTAATTGCAATTTCCTCCAAGCTTGTAATCATCAATAATTAAACTTAGAATCACCGGGAAAAAAAGGAACAGAAAATAGCCCTATATTAAAATAATATTAAACATCAATATATCAATGTATTATTCTTTTTCAATAAAAGATTTTTTTTTCAAAAAAATTTTTTTACTAATTTTTTTACTATACTAATTATAAAAAATAAACTATAGTCCTAAAAAAGCTATTATTTTTCCAGAGCATGTGATCAGAGAAGGTCATTTTAAAGGAAATAGTTCACCCAAAAATAAAAATTCTGCCATCATTTACTCTTCCTCAAGTTGTTCCAAACCTTTATGACTTTCTTTCTTCTGCTGAACACAAAAGAAGATATTTTGAAGAAAGTCGTAACCAAACGACTGATGGACCCCATTATTGACTTCCATAGTAGGAAAAAAAAATACTATGGAAGTCAATGGGGACCAGCAACTGTTTAATTACCAACCTTCTTTAAAATAAATTTTTTTTGGGTTTAGCAGAAGAAAGGAAATAATACAGGTTTGGAACAACTTGAGGGAGAGAAAATGACAGATTTTTCATTTTTGGGTGAACTATTCCTTTAACATTGTTGCCCAGCATGACTATACCAGCTCAGCAAACAGAAGTCTACAGAGAATGTCACCTTATTTGAGCAGACTTTGCTTTTCCAGTGCTTGATCGATACATGATTGGAGCGTTTGGGCCGTGAAGGACAGAGCAGAACGCGCAGCGCAAACACGGAGTCCGACATTGAGCAGAGAGCGCAGCGCGCCGACACCTATGGCCGACACACACAAAAAACAAACAAACAAAAAAAAAGAACAACGGAACACACAGAACAGAGACTCACACAACCCGATCAAAAGGAGCGGAAAAGACCCGCTCATGAAAGATGCGCGAGAATGAAACCCGATCCACATATTTTTCGGCTTTTCAATACCAGCCGCAACAGGAAATCATTAAAACGAGGCAAAAAAAAAGTGCTGCGTTAAATGCGTTTTTTTTTAACGCATTAAACATTTCAAATTAATCGCAAAGATTAACGCGTTAATTCCCCCAGCCCTAATTAATATTAATAAAACATCCTAACTATCAGCATTGGCGTGTTCTACCTCTTTTACTGACGGCTTAGAAAATGAAACAGGTAACGTTAGCACCACAACCATTATTTGCACTCGCACAAATTAGCAGTAACTTACTCCTGAATATATTTTTAGGTTAACGTATATATCGACGGATTACATTTTTCACGAGCACATGCGACCAAAATGGTTGTAATTTCGAGCCTAACAACTTTTTCTATGTAGCTACAGTCATCCATAATTTTTGATAGCACTAACGTTAGGTCTTTACATGTGAACTTGATGTAGCTAAATCGTACTGATAGCAGGTTACACACAGACACACAACATATTACCTCGGCCTAGTTAAAATGCTTAATAAATAACATGACTAGTAGATTACATAACATTATAAACCAAACATATCCTTACCTCCAGTCATTGATGATCTCACCAGTTTCCAGTAAAACGGGAAGGCGCGGCGCCGAACTCGGGTCTCAGGGAGAAATAATGCTGCAGTGGCAGATATACCGCAGCGAGAAGAAACATATTGGTTCACACCAGCGCGCATACCGGTGCTGTTTTGGCGCGCAGTGTTCTGATTTGCTCATTTACTTTTTTGGTGGAGGCAATCCTGAATTACTGATGGTGAAATTATAATCCGACACTCTCAGACTCTCAGACACACCCCCCCCCACCCCCCCCCGGAAAAAAAACTCTTCGGATCTGCACGATTCACACAAGTCACCCAGACGGCCGTGAAAAAAGCGAGAGCCGCCGAAAAGCACGCTGTTTGCACCCCTGTACATTTAATTGCTATAACGGTGTTGTAATCTGAAATGACACAAATGGACACATGATAAAATGGATATCTACCATGAATAGCTGGGTAAGAAGGGTTTAGGACAGGTGTGGTGAACTCTGGTCCTGGAGAGCCGCAGCAGAGTTCTGCTCCAATCCTAATTAAAGCTAACCTGCCTGTAGATTTCTATTAACCCTTCAGACCTTTATTAGCTTGTACAGGTGTCATAATTAGGGTTGAAGCAAAACTCTGCAGGGCTGCGGCTCTCCAGGTCCGACATTTGCCACCCCTGGTTTAGGAGCATACACTGTGAAAAGTCAGTTTTTTAATAACCTAGTAGGGCTGGGCGATATGGCCTATAAAAAAAATAAAAAATCCCAGATTTTTTCACAAAAAATCTGATTTACGAATTTAAATCGACCCCCCCCCCCCCCCCCCTACTTAAAATCAATATTCAAATGACAATGTAATTGTTCAAAACAAGTTATAACTTCATTTTGTTTTGATTTTACCTTCTGGGATTTGATCGGGATTTCCCTCTTGAGGTTAAAGTGCAATCACAAACAACAAGCCAAAAAGACAAGATGGCAGGCCCTGCCATTGTAAACAGTGAAAATGTTACATAACATAAAATGTAACATGACATTCTACTAATTCTACTACATTCTTACTAAATGTTTGTAAGACTGTCAGAGGTCTTCACTATTTTTTTTTTCATGGGAGCTGTACTGATAGGGCTAAGTCAATCAGAGAGACACTTTAACTGGAAAGTATCAAAAGTTACATCTAGTCACAAAATAGCATGTCTTTTTTTCAATCTGTCATCCCTGATATGCAATGCAATTCAATACAAAAGGGCTATCATTCTTTCATCATTTACCAGTCAAATTTGTAAGTGAGACAAGATGATTTAGACAGATAAATTAATATACTATAATGAATGCTAGTTAGTTATGTTATAATAGTTTACAAATCTTTACATACTAACTGTTTTAGTTTTTTTTTCAATTTGTGAAATTACTTATGTAAGGATATGTAAATGTAAGGATTTTAAAGGGTTAGTTCACCCAAAAATGAAAATTATGTCATTAATGACTCTACGAACTTTATTCAGCATTCAGCATTGTCTTCTCTTCCGTGTCTGTTGTGAGTGCGTTCACAGCACTGCAGTTTAGTGATATCCGGTTCGCGAACGAATCACTCGATGTAACCGGATCTTCTTGAACCAGTTCACCAAATCGAACTAAATCGTTTTGAAACGGTTCGCGTCTCCAATAAGCATTAATCCACAAATGACTTAAGCTGTTAACTTTTGTAATGTGGCTGACACTCCCTCTGAGTTCAAATAAACCAATATCCCGGAGTAATTCATTTACTCAATCAGTACACTGACTGAACTGCTGTGAAGAGAGAACTGAAGATGAACACCGAGCCGAGTCAGATAACGAACGAAACATTGACTCGTTCTCGAGTCAAGAACCGGTTGCATCGGTTTTCGGATCACCAGTAATGGGAAGTTCAGTTATTTTCCCCGAACTGGTTCTTTCGGACAGTTCGATTCAATAAACCAGTTGAAGAAAACGGTTCACCAGTTCTTTTGCGCTCGACGTAATGACTTCATTGGCGATGATTGCCCTTGATTCAAGCCTTTGATTTACCCGCGCTCATAACATTAGCAAAGAATCAGTTCACAATCAATCAGTCTGCTTCACGTTGAATCATGCATGCGCAGTATCATCAGCTCCTCGGTTCTCGAATCGGATGCGTCCGACAGAAACGGTTCTTGACTCGAGAACGAGTCAATCTTCAATCTATTTCAAACGATTTAGTTCGATTTGGTGAACTGATTCAAGAAGATCCGGTTACATCGAGTGATTCGTTCGCGAACCGGATATCACTAAACTGCAGTGTTGTGAACGCGCTCACAACAGACACGGAAGAGAAGACAATGCTGAATAAAGTCGTAGTTTTTGCAATTTTTGGACCAAAATGTATTTTCGATGCTTTAACAAATTCTAACAGACCCTCTGATGTCACATGGACTACTTTGATAATGTTTTTATTATTATTAGACATGGACAGTATACCGTACATACATTTTCAATGGAGGGACAGAAAGCTCTCGGACTATATACATCTGCCAGATGCAAAAGACGACATCGCACAGACATCTCCGCGACGTACGTGTGCTATCTGGGTTACGTTTCGCCAGATTGCCCTTCATTCAAGCCAGACAGTGTTATTCCTGCTTCCTGCTTGCCGTGCTGCTGTTTTGTGAAAATGCAGGGAAATAGTTAGGCTGACAGAGAAGATTTCAGAATTAGAGACACGCATCCAAACTTTAATTGAGGACAGTAAGAATGTGAGGGCTCTAGATACGGCTTTGGATGCGTCTAACTCAGGGAGTCCTGTACATTGTTCGGTTTCGGTAACAGGGCCTTTGCAGCAGGGCAACTGGGTGACTGTGAGGCGGCATAGTCGTGGGTCTAAACACCACTCTTCTGTTCCGATCAAAACATTAAACAGGTTCTCCCCACTCAGTGATGCACCCACTGAGAAACCTGATGAAAGTGCTCTAGTTATTGGCGATTCTATTGTACGGAACGTGAAAATATAGACACCAGCCACCATAGTCCAATGTTTACCGGGAGCCAGAGTGCCTGACATCTTAGCAAAATTTAAAAGTGCTGGCTAATGCTAAATGTAAATACAGTAAGATTGTTATTCACGCCGGTGCTAATGATGTTCGACTTCGCCAGTCGGAGATCACTAAAAATAACATTAAAGAGGTGTGTGAACTTGCAAGCATGATGTCAGACACTGTAATATGCTCTGGTACCCTCCCTGCTTACCGTGGTGATGAGATACATAGCAGATTGTCATCACTCAATGGCTGGATGTCTAAGTGGTGCCCGCAGAATAACATAGGTTTCATAGACAATTGGACAAGCTTTTGGGGCAGACCTGACCTGTTGAAAAGAGATGGTCTTCATCCCTCCTGGGGTGGTGCTGCTCTTCTTTCTAGAAATATGGCACATAGTCTTATGGTTTGTACTTGACTAACTGGGGCCCAGGTCAGGAAGCAGACAGACTGGCTAAACCGACCGTCTGCTAGCCGCCTCCAGTCACAGAAGTCAGTTAATTCTCAGCACATAGAGACTCTTTCACCTAGATATCACACTATAGAGACTGTGTCTGTTTCCCCGGGCTAGAAAATACAAAAAACGTCCAAACCAATTTAAGAGTAACAATTTAATTGCGGTTCAACAAATAAAAAAACAGATGCAATACGGATAAAAAAAAAATGATAAAACTTGGCTTATTGAATATCAGGTCCCTTTCTACGAAAGCACTTTTTGAAATAATATGATCACTGATCATAACCTAGATGCACTCTGTTTGACAGAAACCTGGCTAAAACCTGATGATTACATTATTTTAAATGAGTCTACACCCCAAGATTACTGTTATAAACATGAGCCACGTCCAAAAGGTAAAGGGGGAGGTGTTGCTTCAATTTATAACAATGTTTTCAGGATTTCTCAGAGGGCAGGCTTCAAGTATAACTCGTTTGAAGTATTGGTGCTTAATATAACATTATCCAGAGAAACAAAAATGTTAATGATAAATCCCCCTGTGATGTTTTGTACTGGCTACTGTATACAGGCCACCAGGGCACCATACAGACTTTATTGAAGAATTTGCTGATTTTTACATCCGAGTTAGTGCTGGCTGCAGATAAAGTTTTAATTGTTGGTGATTTTAATATCCATGTTGATAATGAAAAAGATGCATTGGGATCAGCATTTATAGACATTCTGAACTCTATTGGGGGTTAGACAACATGTCTCAGGACCTACCCATTGTCGAAATCATACTCTAGATTTAATACTGTCACATGGAATTGATGTTGATGGTGTTGAAATTATGCAGCCAAGCGATGATATCTCAGATCATTATTTAGTTTTGTGCAAACTTCATATAGCTAAAACTGTAAATTCTTGTCCACTTCTTGTTACAAGTATGGTAGAACCATCACTTCTACCACAAAAGACTGCTTTGTAAGTAATCTTCCTGATGTATCCCAATTCCTTAGCATATCCAAAACCTCAGAACAACTTGATGATGTAACAGAAACTATGGACTCTCTCTTTTCTAGCATTTTAAATACAGTTGCTCCTTTACGCTTAAGGAAGGTTAAGGAAAACAGTCTGACACCGTGGTGTAATGAGCACACTCGCACCCTAAAGAGAGCAGCCCGGAAAATGGAGCGCAGCTGGAGGAAAACAAAACTAGAAGTATTTCATATTGCTTGGAGGGAAAGTAACCTATCTTACAGAAAAGCATTAAAAACCGCTAAATCTGATTACTTTTCGTCTCTTTTAGAAGAAAACAAACATAACCCCAGGTATTTATTCAATACAGTGGCTAAATTAACGAAAAATAAAGCATCAACAAGTGTTGACATTTCTCAACATCACAGCAGTAATGACTTTATGAACTACTTTACTTCTAAAGTCGATACTATTAGAGATAAAATTGTAACCATGCAACCATCAGCTACAGTATCACATCAGACAGTGCACTATAGATCCCCTGAGGAACAGTTCCACTCATTCTCTACTATAGGAGAGGAAGAATTGTATATACTTGTTAAATCATCTAAACCAACAACATGTATGTTAGACCCTATTCCATCTAAGCTCCTAAAAGAGGTGCTTCCAGAAGTCATAGATACTCTTCTGACTATTATTAATTCCTCATTGTTATTAGGGTATGTCCCAAAATCCTTCAAACTGGCTGTTATTAAGCCTCTCATCAAAAAACCACAACTTGACCCCAAAGAACTAGTTAATTATAGACCGATCTCGAATCTCCCTTTTCTTTCAAAGATACTAGAAAAGGTAGTATCCTCACAATTATATTCCTTCTTAGAGAAAAAATTGCATCTGTGAGGATTTCCAGTCAGGATTTAGACCGTATCATAGTACTGAGACTGCTCTCCTTAGAGTTACAAATGACCTGCTCTTATCATCTGATAATGGTTGTATCTCTCTATTAGTGCTATTGGATCTTAGTGCTGCGTTCGACACTATTGACCACACTATTCTTTTCCATAGACTAGAACACTTTGTTGGCATTAATGGAAGTGCATTAGCATGGTTTAAATCGTACTTATATGACCGCCATCAATTCGTAGCAGTGAATGAAGAGGTATCACATCGTTCACAAGTGCAGTATGGAGTACCGCAAGGCTCATTACTAGGGCTGTTACTCTTCACGCTTTACATGTTACCCTTGGGAGATATCATCAGGAAACACGGTGTTAGCTTTCACTGTTATGCTGATGATACTCAGCTATATATTTCATCGCGGCCTGGCGAAACATACCAATTTGAAAAACTAACGGAATGCATAGTCGATATAAAAAACTGGATGACGAGTAATTTCTTACTGCTAAATTCTGAAAAAACAGAGGTGTTAATTATAGGGCCTAAAAGCTCTGCATGTAATGACCTAGAACGCTGTCTAAGACTTGATGGATGCTCTGTCAATTCTTCCTCACCAGTTAGGAACCTAGGTGTGCTATTTGATAGCAACCTTTCCTTAGAAAGCCACGTTTCTAGCATTTGTAAAACTGCATTTTTCCATCTCATAAATATATCTAAATTACGGCCTATGCTCTCAATGTCAAATGCAGAAATGTTAATCCATGCGTTTATGACCTCAAGGTTAGACTATTGTAATGCCCTATTGGGGGGTTGTTCTGAACGCTTAGTAAACAAACTCCTGTTAGTCCAAAATGCAGCAGCTAGAGTTCTTACTAGAACCAGGAAGTATGATCATATTAGCCCGGTCCTGTCAACACTGCACTGGCTCCCTATCAAACATCGTATAGATTTTAAAAATCTTGCTTATTACTTATAAAGCCCTGAATGGTTTAGCACCTCAGTATTTGAACGAGCTCTTGTTACATTATAGTCCTCCACGTCCGCTCCGTTCTCAAAACTCTGGCAATTTGATAATACCTAGAATATCAAAGTCAACTGCGGGCGGCAGATCCTTCTCCTATTTAGCGCCCAAACTCTGGAATAACCTACCTAACATTGTTCGGGAGGCAGACACACTCTTGCAGTTTAAATCTAGATTAAAGACCCATCTCTTTAACCTGGCTTACACATAACATACTAATACACTTCTAATATCCAAATCCGTTAAAGGATTTTTAGGCTGCATTAATTAGGTAAACCGGAACCGGGAACACTTCCCATAACACCCGATGTACTTGCTACATCATTAGAAGAATGGCATCTACGCTCATATTAGTCTGTTTCTCTCTTATTCCGAGGTCACCGTGGCCACCAGATCCAGTCTGTATCCAAGTCAGATGGTCACTGCAGTCACCCGGATCCAGTATGTATCCAGCCCAGATGGTGGATTAGCACCTAGAAAGGATCTCTACAGCCCTGAAAGACAGCGGAGACCCGGGACTAGAGCCCCAGAGACAGATCCCCTGTAAAGACCTTGTCTCAGACGACCACCGGGACAAGACCACAGGAAACAGATGATTCTTCTGCACAACCCTGACTTTGCTGCAGCCTGGGATTGAACTGCTGGTTTCGTCTGGTCAGAGGAGAACTGGCCCCCCAACTGAGCCTGGTTTCTCCCAAAGGTTTTTTTTTTTTGCCTCCATTCTCTCACTGATGGAGTTTTGGTTCCTTGCCGCTGTCGCCTCTGCCTTGCTTAGTTGGGGACACTTCATTTACAGCGATATCGTTGACTTGATTGCAAATTATTGCACAGATACCATTTAAACTGAACTGAGCTGCATGATGACATCACTGAATTCAATGATGAACTGCCTTTAACTGTCATTTTGTATTATTGACACACTGTTTTCCTAATTAATGTTGTTCAGTTGCTTTGACGCAATCTTTTTTGTTTAAAGCGCTATATAAATAAAGATGACTATCATCAGCTGCTCTACTCGTGTTCATCTTCTATTTACTAGAAACTCAATTTGTGAATGTGTCATTGTTAACTATAAATACAGCACAGATATTTCATAAATCATCCCTTATTCCTATTAAACAGAGTCTTTAGACTCTTAATTATTGTCCAACTTCCCTGGAAACCCCTTTGGCCTATAATCTCACATAATCTACAAATTAACAAAATATACAGATTAGATACATCCATCTTTAAAAAAAAAAAAATCAAAATAAAATATAGTTATTTTATCACACTTTTTGATGTTTAACAAAATACTTAAAAAATTACACGCATATGCGCAGTATCATCAGCTAATCGGTTCTCTAATCGGATGTGTCCGAAAGAAACAGTTTTCGGTTCCGTGTACTGGTGATCCGAAAACCGATGCAACCGGTTCTTGACTCGAGAACGAGAACCGCTCCAGCAGTGGGCATGTATGTTCATCATCTGGCTCGGCTCGGTGTTCATCTTCAGTTCTCTCTTCACAGCAGTTCAGGTCAGTGTACTGTTTGAGTAAATGAATTACTCCGGGATATTGGTTAGGTGAACTCAGCGGGAGTGTCAGCCACATTAAAAAAGTTAACAGCTTAAGTCATTTGTGGATTAATGCTTATTGGAGACGCAAACCATTTAAAACGATTCAGCCCGATCACTAAGAAGAACCGGTTAAATTGAACGATTCGTTCACGAATCGGACATCACTAGCAGAAAACATTTGAGAGAAAACTGGATTCGTGGCTGTATATAGAGCATACAGGTCTTAAAATGACAGCATCCTAATATTAAACATGCTGCCGCTTGTCCTTAAAGGGATAGTTCACCCAAAAATGTCAAATGTCATTATTTACTCACTGTAATGTTGTTTCAAACCTGTATTAATTTCTTTATTGTGCAGAATACAAAATAAGATATTTTGAAAAAAAAACGAATGTGGATAACCAAACAGTTGCTGGTCCCCATTGACTTCTAATGTAGAAAAAACATATATTAGTCACTGTGGACCAGCAACTGTCTGGTTACCCACATTCTTCAAAATAACTTTTTTCAACAGAAGAAAATCATTAGGGTTTAAAACAACTTGAGAGAGTAAATGATAACAGATTTTTTGGGGTAACAGTTAACTATCCCTTAGATAACAAAACACAAAGAGAAAAATCACCCACTGCTCTTGACTAAGAACTTTAACACAGTAGCTTTATTAAGAATCAATGCATAATTTATACAGTGAAGTCTAGTGTTTTATTGTTATATTTGTTCATTTAGTTTTGTACTTGAATGCTACTGTTAAATACACCTAAGGTAGCTGAAAAAAATAAAGCACTGTTGATTTCATTTGTATAATGTGTAGCCAGGGTTTTATAATTATAGAGGTCCCAAATTTGAGGTGGTTGGATTGTTTTTAAGACATTTGAAGGCCAAAAAAATGGATAAGAAATAGCTTCAAAACCATGTCAGTTGGGAGTAGAGTTTTGTCAATATCTGCTCTCTCATCTCCACCACACTTTAAAAGAATTGAGTATTTGACAGTTTAGAAACAACAAAAAATGTGAACGAAGTTACTCACAATGACAGCCAGTTTGTGTGTGTGTGTGTGCGCGCTTCAGGTAAGTGCACTCAGAAAACGATCTATTAGAAGTTTAAACATATAGCTTTAAAACGTGTGGAAATAATAAACTTTAATGATGAAAGAAGAACTATGAAAATAATAATTGACACGCAATATTTGTATGTAATAATGTATATAAAGTTTCAAGTTATTTGCATTTGTAATTGTTATATTGTATAAACTTGGAATGCATAGTCGATATAAAAAACTGGATGACGAGTAATTTCTTACTGCTAAATTCTGAAAAAACAGGTGTTAATTATAGGACCTAAAAGCTCTGCATGTAATAACCTAGAACACTGTCTAAGATTTGATGGCTGCTCTGTCAATTCTTCGTCATGAGTTAGGAACCTAGGTGTGCTAGCAACCTTTCATTAGAAAGCCACGTTTCTAGCATTTGTAAAACTGCATTTTTCAATCTCAAAAATATATCTAAATTACGGCCTATGCTCTCAATGTCAAATGCAGAAATGTTAATTCCATGCGTTTATGACCTCAAGGTTAGATTATTGTAATGCTTTATTTATTAGCCCGGTCCTGTCAACACTGCACTGGCTCCCTATCAAGTCCAAAATGCAGCAGCTAGAGTTCTTACTAGAACCAGGAAGTATGATCATATTAGCCCGGTCCTGTCAACACTGCACTGGCTCCCTATCAAACATCGTATAGATTTTAAAATCTTGCTTATTACTTATAAAAGCCCTGAATGGTTTAGCACCTCAATATTTGAACGAGCTCTTGTTACATTATAGTCCTCCACATCCGCTGCGTTCTCAAAACTCTGGCAATTTCATAATACCTAGAATATCAAAGTCAACTGCGGGCGGCAGATCCTTCTCCTATTTAGCGCCCCAAACTCTGGAATAACCTACCTAACATTGTTCGGGAGGCAGACACACTCTTGCAGTTTAAATCTAGATTAAAAGACCCATCTCTTTAAACCTGGCTTACACATAACACACTAATACACTTTTTGGGGCCTGGAGAAGTTTTGTCATGCCCTCCTACATTAACCCTCTGGAGTCTAAGGGTATTTTTGGGGCCTGGAGAAGTTTTGTCATGCCCTGACATTTGTGCTTTTTTCAGTTTCTTATAAATATCTAAATGGCTAAAGTCTAATCTCACTGTAATCAGCACAAACTAGGCTATAATAATATGTGAGCAGCATGTATGTACATGATTGTGTTTTTGAGAAAAAAAATGTTTATGCGTGGTTTAGTGAAAAACTAAAAATGTTAAATCACTTGAATAAGGCAATAAAACACATACAGAAAATTGGTTCCCAGGAATTTTGAGAACTGGAGCTTGTAGCCTAGAATTTTTTTTTTCTAAATGATGTGAAAATCATCTTGTTTACTCACTTACAGAAAACAATATATTGATTTGAATTTTCTAAGACACTTTTTGTTGGTAAAAGTCATATGCGAGTATGGCGTCAACTATCATGAATTCACACCTGAGAAGACAAAGGCCTGCATAATGAGCTGCATAATGAGCCATTCAGTCAGCTGTGTCACTGAGAGGATGAGTTACAAGAAAGAATGTGAGGACAAAATAAATCTATATAATTTTATGTTTGTAGTTTATTTAGAATATATTTAATTATCCCACAACATAACTTAATATTCACTTGTGAGTGCAATTAAACAGTTTATTAGGAATAATCAAAGCTGACTTTCAAACTGAATTTTTTGCATCATTACTCCAGTCACACAATCCTTCAGAAATCCTTTTAACAATCTTATTTTCTACAAAAAAACATTTATTGTTATTATTATCATTATTATTATTATTATTATTATTATTATTATTATTATTATTATTGTTATTATTAATGTTGAAAAGAGCTGAGAATATTTTTTTTTAGGTTTTTTAGGGGGGATAAATTGAAAGAACAGCAATGATTGTTACATTTGTTACAGTTACATTTATTGTTACATTTATATTATTTACATCAAGCTTTTGAATGGTATAGTAGTGTATATTGTTATTGAAACTTCATAATATTTCACTTGATTATACATTTAGTCAGGAATTATAGTTTGGAAAAAAGTCTTTGGAAAAAGTCTAACTAGTAAAATGTTTACACGTTATGTGAAAACTAGTACAAGTATATAAATAAATAAAAAGAGACTTACTCATGTTTATGATCTCTGCTGAATAAAGTGCTTCATTCTTTTTTCTGAGGAAATCCAAATCTCAAATCCTCAACCACATGACATCTTTTTGGGGTGATTTATGTCTTATTCTCTCTCATCGCGAAGCAAACAGTAAAATAATAAAAACTTGAAGAACAGTCTCACTGCGTTGTCTTCTGTTGTGTGGGCGTATTCAAAAGCCGCGCGCTTCAGTGAAACATTTGAATCTCAAAAGCGCGCTCGTCGCGGGGGCGTGGTCGCATTAGAAGATAATGAAGGGAGACGTGAAAAACTGACATCGCGTGGTTTTCATATGGATTACTTTATCACAGAATATTTGTTTTCAGCAGCACTTGTTTAGTTTTAAAAGTAGACATGTCAGGCTTTCTATAGATATCTCTCTCATGTCTCTTCGTTGAGTATTCACTGAGTTACAGTTCATTTTAATGACGCATTTGTATCTGAAGATCAGCGCAGACAAAGGCTGCAGACAGCACTCCGTGTTTGTTATCTTTATTTTATAAGTGCACAAAGTTTTGTTGTTATTATGTCTGTATACAAAAAAAAGTAG
Source organism: Cyprinus carpio (assembly GCF_018340385.1). Classification (NCBI taxonomy): domain Eukaryota; kingdom Metazoa; phylum Chordata; class Actinopteri; order Cypriniformes; family Cyprinidae; genus Cyprinus; species Cyprinus carpio. The sequence goes on from NC_056600.1 coordinate 29,755,490, forward strand.
AACCCTTTACAGATTCGATTGATGTATTGCACTTATCTGTACGATCAAAACTGAAAGTGTAATTTAAGTTCTTTTCGGGGTTATCAGGAGAAAATACCCCAAAACGCGTATACGCGTTAATCGACTCCAGAGGGTTAATTAGGTAAACAGGAACCGGGAACACTTCCCATAACACCCGATGTACTTGCTACATCGTTAGAAGAATGGCATCTACGCTAATATTAGTCTGTTTCTCTCTTAATCCGAGGTCACCGTAACCACCAGATCCAGTACGTATCCAGATCAGAGGGTCACTGCAGTCACCCGGATCCAGTATGTATCCAGCCCAGATACCACATCAGCACCTAGATAGGACCCCTACAGCCCTGAAAGACAGCGGAGACCAGGACAACTCAGACGACCACCGGGACAAGACCACAGGAACCTGTTGAGTCCTCTGCACAATCTGACTTTTTCCTGCAGCCTGGAATGGAACTACTGGTGTCGTCTGGCCAGAGGAGAACTGGACCCCCGACTGAGCCTGGTTTCTCCCAAGGTTTTTTCTCCATTCTGTCACTGATGGAGTTTTGGTTCCTTGCCGCTTTCGCCTCTGGCTTGCTTAGTTGGGGACACTTCATTTACAGCGATATCGTTGACTTGATTGCAAATTATTGCACAGATACTATTTAAACTGAACTGAGCTGCATGATGACATCACTGAATTCAATGATGAACTGCCTTTAAACTGTCATTTTGCATTATTGACACTGTTTTCCTAATTAATGTTGTTCATTTGCTTTGACGCAATCTTTTTTGTTTAAAGCGCTATATAAATAAAGGTGACTTGACTTGACTTATATAAAACTTAAATAAACGTTGTGATCTCTTTATTATAGCCCTTATAAATTGCTAAAAAAAAAACAGGAAGTGCTGTTATGACAAAATTTGTCTATTTTCATTTTAAAATGGAAAAATTAGACAAAAGTTTATTAGTTTGCCTGCTTATTTTAACAGAAGATTTATGTTGACAGCATATTTGACTCGGCAAGGGAATGTCTGCCCAAGAAAGTGAAAGTCCTATATATTTTATCACAGGTTATGAGGATATGGCTTCCAGGAGTTATTGGACTAAGCACCGGCACACATTAAGAATCCTGAATTCTTTTGATTCATCATCTTCAGTTCAGGAGATTAATGGAGGTGAAGGTTTGGGAGAAGTTAATCCTGAATCCAATCTGGATGTCAATGATGAGGAAGATGATATTTTATGGATTGCCTAAATTCATTTGATGACTGTGGCAACAGTAGTGATGAAAGTGATGCAGTTGAAGATGGTGATACAGACTGTAGTGATGAGAGTGATACAGTGGAAGATGTTGACAGTAGTGATGAGGGTGATACAGTGGAAGATGAATATGCAAAACTATCAAAGGTGCTGTGTGAGTGGGCTCTGATGAATGATGTGCCACAGAACACCCTCTCAGATCTTCTTTGTGCACTACAGGAGTTCCATCCAAATTTACCAAAGCAAGCTCACACCCTGCTACAAACCGCAAAAATAGCAGCCAATGTTAAAAACATCAAAGGAAGTGAATATATACCTTTCTGGCATTCTCACTTACCTGCTGACAATTTCACCTCTCTTCCACGATGTTAGCAACGCTATTGGCCTCCAAATTAATGTTGATGGGTTGCCCTTGTATAAGAGCTTTGCTTTGCAGTTGTGGCCAATTTTGGGCAAAGTGTCATTTGCAGACGAAACCTTTTGTTATTGGAATTTTTTGTGGCAATAGCAAGCCTCTGGATTTGGAGCAGTATTTGTCTGACTTTGTCCCAGGAGATAGCTAGCCTTGAGCGAGGCTTTGTGGTAATAGGATAGAACTTTGCTTTAAAGATTGACTGCTTCATTTGCGATGTTTCTGCAAGATCGTTTATTAAAAACATTAAGGGACACCATGGGTACTTTGGGTGTGAGCACTGCAATCAAGAAGGAGTCTATGTTAAGAACCACATGACTTTCCCAGAGAAGACGGCTACACTCCGCACAGATGATCAGTTCTCTAGACAGGAGGATGAGGATCACCACAGGGGCAACCCTCCCCTTGCACGGATTAACATAGGCATGGTTACAATGTTCATTCTGGACTACATGCACCTTGTTTGCCTCAGAGTGACTCGAAAATTGATACGTTTTTGGATGAAGGGGGATTTTTCTTGTAGGTTGGGCTCTCATGCAGTGATGGCTATCTCTGCAAGATTGCAGCAGCTAAGGCAGTATATGCCAATTGAGTTTCAGAGAAAGCCAAGAAGATTAGCAGACATTGACCGGTGGAAAGCCACTGAATTCCGCCAGTTCTTACTTTATACGGGTCCAATTGTTTTACTAGACATCCTTTCCTCTTCCCACTACAGAAATTTCACGAATCTCTCAATTGCCATGTACTTGATGCTCTGTCCTGCCTTGTGTATTACTGTGACTACGCTGATGCTCTCATGAAACATTTCTTAAGCGAATTTGAACAGTTGTATGGTGCTGATGAATTGGTGTATAATGTGCACGGTTTGACTCATTTGGCTGATGATGTTAGGAGGTATGGAGCTTTAGATGGAGTGTCAGCTTTTCCATCCGAAAACTATATGAGGAAATTGAAAAAAGCTTCCCGGAAACCACAGTTTGTTCTTAGAAAAATATTTAACCAAATTACACTTGAAAGGACATTTATTACATCAAAAAACACTCATGTGGTCCATCAATACCTAACCTGCCTCACTGCACCCAGTATAAAAAGGCATTGCCACAACTACTGGGGACAATTGCGTGATGGTTCAAGGGAATTTGGGACTGGTACAGAACATACTATGTGATGAAAAGGCCAACACAAAGTACATCATTTTCAAGAGGTTTTCAAAGCTAGATTCCCTTTACTCCAGTCCTCTAGATTCAAAAGACATCAGTGTTTATAAAGCAAGTCATCTAGAAAGTACAGACCCAAATTAACTACCTGTCAGATATAACAAGAAAATATGTTTTTGATCCACACAGACACAGAATGGGCAGCCATTCCATTTCTCCGCAGCTACTGAGTTTTTTTTTTCTTCTTTCTTTTTTTGTATATGTAAATGTCTTCCACCAGCGAGCCACCTTCCACCAGCGAACCACCCTCCACCAGCGAGCCACCTTGCACAAGCGAGCCACCTTCCACCAGCGAACCACCCTCCACCAGCGAGCCACCTTGCACAAGCGAGCCACCTTCCACCAGCAAACCACCCTCCACTAGTGAGCCACCTTGCACCAGCAAACCACCCTCCACTAGTGAGCCGCCTTGCACCAGCGAGATGGCCCTGTACAACACTGTGGAGTTCCCAGATTACTCAATAGGGATTGTGAGCAGCAAATGGCTTAATGAGGACTCCTCCATATCTCTGTGGCCACCTTATACTGACCCTGGTAAACACAAGGCAGCTTTGTTGATGCATGAAGTTCCTGGAGAGACTTGGAAAGCGCATGAAATCTGTGTTTTGGGCACAGCAGGGGGGGGTATTGCACAAAAGCAAGATAAGGGATTAAGCTGGGATTTTCCAGTTATCCTGGCTGAATTTAGCCCTGACTCGGTTGCATGAAGGGAGGCTAAATTAATCTACATTAAGTTACTATGGAGATTTACACACTTTGCAGCTAGCCTGCTCCGGAGCAGGCTAACAAAACCAGGCTAAGATTAATCTTAGTGATTTATCAGTCAGTTCTTCTGTCAAATCCTTCTAGAAATTAATGTTTTACAGTCACTCCATTGTCTTCTGCAAATGTTGCATCATTTTAATTATCATGCATTAAAATACGACATATACTGTCAATCATCTAAGTATCCCTATTTTAGTGTTGTTATGAAGACTGTTCATATTGCTGTTAGAGGTTTGATGAATGCATATATTATTGCAGTTGTTTGAGATTATAAGAAATGGCTGATGAAGTTGCAAATGTGGTTTAATTTAAGTCCATGACGAGGTCAATATGTAGTGTATATATAGGCTTATTCTAAATAAATGTTCCATTTGTTAGTCTCTTTCAACTCGAATAAAGGAATACTAAAATATATTTTGAAAATGGTTCTACTCTTTGAGGATGGCAACAACCTTATAATTATTTTTAGTAAACAACAAAATACCTTTATATGTTCTGGATCATCTGATTCTTCTTTTGAAGTTCTATCCAAACCTGTATGAGTTGCTTTCTTATGTTGAACAAACATAATTGACATGACACCTCTTTACACAAAATTGACATGACACCTCAAGCCTTCTGGAGTCCAGTGACACGATCTCATCATCGGCAGATGCTTTACACAAAATTGACATGACACCTCAAGCCTTCTGGAGTCCAGTGACACGATCTCATCATCGGCAGATGTGCCTTCCCTCTGCCATATTCAATAGAACTTGATAGTTTTGACAGGACGTGCCAAGCCTATGATTTTAATAAAGAGAAGTCACCAGCGGATCATAGTCTGGTGGCTCCAGAAGTGTAAGTGCCTTACCTTGCAGTGTCTGGTAACACAAAGTCAGACAGTCCACATAACAAAATCTAAATACTTGACACGGCAGTAATGTACCTTGTATGAAGAGGCCAGTCTCTCTTGCTGGGCCAGAGTCAGTGGCTATCCCTCACTGTGTCCCTTCCATCACTGGCTTCCCTTTATTCAACTCCAGGGCCAGCTCCTCTGCTGTGGTCAAGTCTTGGGTTGGAGGGCCACCCCCGTGCCAGATATATGAGCCTTTTTTTTCAATGGTAAAATCAACACAGACAATAAAATATGGCAGCAGACACTATTCACCAAATTTTTTTTTTTTTTTTTTCACACATCAAGTCACTTACCAGCCTGCAAAATGTTCTTGTACTTGCTGCCAGGTCCTTTTTTGGCCAGACAAACTTGTTCTTTAAGAAGGATAGATAGATAAGAGAGATAAAATAAATAAACGATTAGATCAAATTATCAGATTAGATTAAATCAATTAAATAGAAAACTAAAAACCTAAATAAAAATAGATAAAAGAGACATGAGATAGATTAAATAGACAGATAAAATTAGCAAAATAGATCAAATACTGTAGATACGTATAGTGGATAAGTGGGTAAGCCTGGCAGACAATAGCGGACCAACTGAATGCATAAGTAGTCCATCCTTACAGGGCCCGGTTCCCCAAAACGTTCTTATCGCTAAGTAGTTCTTAACCTATTCCTTAAACTCTCTCTTAATGTTATGGCACGATTCCCGACACGTTCGAACGCTAAGTATATCTTCTGTAAGTCACACTTTCGTAAGGTTGTTGGTCTGGACCATTCGTATGCTCTCTCTTAGCGTTGTTTGAGCTCGAGACGCTAGTCGCCACCACTTTGCAGCAGTCTTTAGAAATCATCGCAGTGCAGTACAAGTCAAACTATGGTATGTTGACAATGTTGTGGCTCAAAAAATGATTTTATGTTATGGACATTTTAAAGACTAATAATAAAACATGTTCGCAATGGATTCAGGCCCAGGGGGTGCTGTCTAGAGCATTTTAAATGGGGTTGCCAGTCTGGGGCACTGGCTCAAAAGAGGTTGGCGGGGGGGACATCTGCATGTTTATGTTGTGATTCACTCTCGAAGTAGCAGTGATTGACACAATGATGACCAAAGCAATAGAAGGGAGTAAATATGTGAAAATGGGCATTAAGACTGGAGCACCCTCACTAATTTTAGAAGCACCATCAGTGATTATTTCTGGAACCTGGTTTAATACGCTTTTATTGCAAAACTAAATACAAATGCACTTAATAAAACAATTGAATAAATGCATATTTTATAAGTTAAGCACTTAACTAAAATAAGAAGGCTATAAATAAAATAAATAACTAAGGCTGACTATAATCAGCTTGCTTCCATTTAATGAGATAACCTACTCCTCATCTGATTTAAAAAAAGGCACTTCTAGTATTCAGTGATGCAAGAAACTTTTGAGCATACACGTAATCTTTGAGCAAAGGCAGAGCCAATTCATAAAAGAACAATGTATATTTAAAAGCACACATCCAGTTTTTGTGTGAGTGAAGGAAATCCACTTGCGAGTGGAGATTCGTGCTCGCGCATTACATGGATCACGTACATTATGCGCTCTCGATATGTCAAATATCACGCTATAGAAACAGCCTAAAATTAAGTATAAAGAGGAGAAGAAAGCGTCCGTAGGCAGCCACACATGCCAGGATCCGCCACTGCCAGATGCAGTTAGAAATTTACTTAAAACAAGTCTATTGCAAAACATCTGGTGGGGGGGGTCACCTGGGGTGGCCAGCCAAATTTCAGGGGGGGCCAGTGCCACCCCTGGCCACCACCACCACGCTAGACACGCCTCTGTACAGGCCTATTTATGAAGTTGACTTTTATTGGTATCAGAACTAATATGGTGGTAATTAGCCTAGGCTATTTCGTAATGTCATTAAAGCGTTTAAATTGGCAATCACTTTTGATAATTAAAATCTGGCAAACAATTTGGCTCTAAATGGCTAGATCTATAATGGGGTAAGCATGGTGGTGTCCAGTAAGCGACCAAATATGGCAGCGATCCAACGTGTCCTCTTGTATTGAATCAAAGACGGCGCCGCCCGCGGAGCCATATAGTCCATGTCAATTTTTTTTATTCGGCAAAACTTAAGCCCTTTTGACATTTTGCCTGACGTGTCTATTATATAAAAAAAAAATCGCCTCCCAAGACAACTCATTATGGGGAGCTGCTGGACCTTCTCAGACCTGCGCTTGCCAGGCTAACGCGGCGGAATTTTGCTTTAAGCCCTGAAGTCCAGCTGTATTTTACGGATAACTATGTTAAAATAAATGTTACTGGAATAATTTGAGGAATGTTTCATTTGCATAGAACGTGTTGTCTTTCTTAACGCCGTAATGCACCCTTCGCACACGTGAAGTTGAAAATCGATTCCTGAGCAATCGATGCCAACTTATTCAGCACCTTCACTTGGGACAGCGCCTTTGTAACGTCGAACGTAAGAGGGCAGCGTGGTTGAAGAAGCTTCTAAGGACACTTCGGGGAACACACTTAGGAACATAAACAACTTTGGTAAGATATATCTTTCGAGTCTTCTTACCGCGCTAAGAGTGAGCGTTATCGGGGAACCGGGCCCAGTGATCCACTGAAGCCATCATAATTACAATTCAAGGAGTTATTTGTCATTTCCCTAAATTAACAGTTGGACACTTTGCCTTAAATGTGACCAGTGGACATGCATGTTACTTATGCAAGCACATGTATGATAAATTGCAAACACTTATACAGTATGCGCATCTACAGTATTTGATCTGTTTTGCTCATTTTATCTGTCTATTTAATCTATCGCATCTATCTCTTTTATCTATTTTTATTTAGTTTTTTTTTCTATCTAATTGATTTTATCTAATCTAATTCTGAAATAAAACTTTGTCTTTTGTTTTATTAAAGAAGCTGTATTTCCCTTTTACATATTATATGTTTCTCACCCTCTTCATATGTTTCCATTAGAAGCTGTTGCTCAGTTGGCGAGAAGTATGCCGCACGGGTTTTATCCATTTTCGCATCATTGATTCTGTGATCATTCCCGTGGTCTGTTTCAGAATGCCGTGAACGTGCACTTATCCCAACTATCTACACTTGGCTTGACATAGGCTGCACGCTCTCATCCTGGCTTAGCAAATGTGCAACAGACTAAGCCAGGGCGTGTGCTGATTGAACTAGGTCAAGCCGTGCCTTTTCTGTTATCCTGGCTTTCTTAATTCTACTTTTGTGCAATACCCCTCTGGTAGATTTTTTTTTTCTCTCAGAATTGTAAATAACTTAAACTGAGCATTGCATGAAAGGTGTCAAGGAAAATGTGAATGGATGAAAGACCTATTGTTGCGGCAAACCGCCCGTCACCCCGCCTTCCCTCATTAGTACCAGGTGAAATTAATTTGCAATCTGTTGCGCGTGCCTGGGCTGTATAAAGCAGCGCACTGTTGTAATTATTGGTATGCACTGGGAATTGAACGTACAGCAGAGAGCAGTGGCGTGACTCAAAGAAAATGAGTATTAGACCTTGATATCAAACACTGTGTGGGAGCGCGGGGTACTCACCAAAGAACTCTGAAGTGAGTGACAGCCGGTAAGCTGAAGCGCTGCTGGCTAAAGAACGCTGTGTGTTTCATGTGTGCTATAATAGTAACTGTATGGGGGTAGGATTGTAGCAATATTCCATATAAATAGATTATGATCCACAAATAAATGTAAAGCTATTCACAAAAAATAATCGTATCCACAAATGAATAGAACAACAACAACAACAACAAAAAAATTCACAAAACACAAAATAATTTAAATTCACAAATATATAAAATGAGATTTGCCTAGTAAAAAAAACATTTCACAAATATGTTTTTATGTCACAAGCACAATTCTGCCTGCATTCATTTGTGAATTGCTTTCTGCGCCATTTTGTGAATTGATTTTCTGCGCATTTGTCGATCACCTCACGCACTTGTGGATTTTGACAATTCTAGCGTCACCACTGAAGAAAAATCCACAAATAGGTCGACTCCACCCACCGTCTACTTAACCCAATCAGATAACGCCCGTGTTGCGCTGACCAATCGCAGCACGCTCTCTCTCCAACCAATCCCATTTTGCCTAACAACCAGGGCGGGAACAGACCCATGAATTTGAGTCACTCGCTACAGTCTCTTCAACATGGCCGATCAGGAGGAGTTAAGACAGGTGAGTGATGCTAATTGAACACAGTAATTAACTGAAGTTTTTCCAGGTTCTTGATATGTCATTATTTTGTCATAACTAGTGAGGCAGTTTGACAATTTACCACACCATGATTGAATCAGTTATTATTTGCTACCAAGCACCATCTCGAAGACTGTCGCATTTGTCGGCCACATACATCAAGGGTGTCTTATTTCTAAAATGGACCATTATTCATTGTGAGGTGTAAATTGTTGTAATTTCTTTACTATGGAATGTAACGTTAATGATTCAAACGAGGCAACTTCTATGACGTATGTGGTCTACAAAATGCGACTTCCTGGAGGACGCAGGCTTCTAAACAGTCTGCGGATTTATTTTACATTTAGAATTACTGAATTAGTTTATTAGATTAAATAAACTATTACATAAACAATATTGAGTGCAAGATGAAAAATATGTGTGAAGTTGCGTGTAGATTCGATGTGCGCCTGTAGTAGGATTGCCAACTGCCCTAATTATACAGTCATACGTAAGGGGTCAGATCTTACACTGCATATTATATGAGACTCGGTTTTCCAGTAATGAATCAGAAAATGACCCCTTGTCCCTGTTAAACAGGCAAAACGATCGAAGGGGATTCCCCCTTGTCACCCCCTGCAGTGGCGAAATGGCGCCCCGTCTCTGATACTACGAGCATGCGTGAACTGAGGGTCGTAATGCTTTTGTTATGTTACCTGAAATGCAATGTAATGCATGACATGACCGCAGCCTATTCATAGAGACCAATTTATTATAAAGCACATTTGAGGAAAATTGGGCATGTTGTCTAGGTTACTATGATTGGAAGTATTTATAAAATGTATTTAGTTACCACTTATAGTACAACTGAACTCAGTGTACTACAAGTGGTAACTAAATAAATTTTTGTTTTAAATAGAGAGTATATTTAAAGCACATTTTAGTTTCATGGTGTCTCAAAAGAGCACAGTTGAGTACACTTAGATGTTCTTAAGATTATAATTTTTAATGAATACTTTGCAAATCAAATTAGCAATAATCATTATGTTTCAATTTATATTATAAAAAATTTAATTGTATAACCAAACCGTCGGAGTATTTTTCAAACTTTTCATTCTAAGACTCTTTTACTAATTGCAGTTTGACAGTTTTAATGCATACAACCTTCCATAAAATGTTAAGAGTTGTTTGTATGCATCTTATTATCCACACAGCTACCACAGACCAGCCCGTACAAAAGCTTACATCATTTTGGACTGGATGGGAAGTCCCATCCAAGAATCTCCAGGTAAAAGTTTGGAATGGAAGATACTTCAAGGCTTCTGCTTGCAGCAGGACTCTTATGATACCAGCTGAAATAACCACAATGGATAACTTTGCATCTACATTGCAAGCTTGTGCAAACACATCCTCCACTGGATTTGGACTTGTGTAAGTCTGGACACTGGTTCTATGTACATTTCTTTCTATGTACAAGTCATTTAAAAAAAGTACTTCAATAACATTTTACAATAAATTTAATTATTTTTCAGAGTCTGTCTTTATTTTACATATGTCTTAAAAAGGGTTTTTTTTTTTTTTTCCACAATTTATTTTTGATATACAACTATATATACACATTTACAACCTTGCTGTCAAAATTAATTAGAGCAGCAGAAATAAAACTTCAAATATCCCTTTCTTCAACCAAAGTGTGTACAAATGCGAGAGTCTGGAGGTATACATTTATTCTAAATGAATCAGACTCTTGCAGTGGGTCAATTTGCTCATTTGTGAGTTGTGGCCTGTGAATTACAGGTACGTTGACCGCAAAGTGAACATGGTCAGCATCTCCACCATCTTGTTCAACTGCCATTGGGTCTGAATACTCCGTCTAAAGATAAACAAAAAAATCATTTTAAATATGGGGGGTTAAACTAACAGAGCAAAACCAAGAATGCATGGTAAGAGGAAATAATTACCTCAGGGTTACTTATTGGATACTAGCCAGTCACATTCTCATCCAACGAACGATAGTTGTATGAGTGACACCTGAAATGTTACTGATGGTTTCCTGGGGTAATCCAAGCTTCAGAAAGTGGATTAGTCTGTCATTTGCTGCCTCACTGTCCTACAAATGCATTACCACATAAACACAGAACATTTTGGTCAATGCAATAAACCTTGTTCATAATGAAATATTAGTCTAATCGGTGAATACTAACAGTACTTTACATTTTAGCAGATAGCCAATATTCCAATATTTTAAAATGTAACATGCTACATGACCATCAAGTGGTAATTTAATTACCTTAAAAAAAAAGTTTTAATAACAAACAGAAAGACGGATGGGTTCAGGAAACACCAGAGCGGTTGAAAACTGGGAAAAGCTAGTTAAGTTACAAATAACGGTAGTTTTCTTTTGGATATTACTACAGTAATGAGCATTATATATAATAGTAATTAAGTGGAGCGGCCTGGCCCTGGTGTCAGATCCCTGGCGATTACCTGCACTAATGCCCGAGCAGCACTTTCAACTTGAGCAGAAAGGCCCTGAAATAACCGTTATTTAAACACAAACTACAGGCCAAATATTTTACTGGACAGACTGTAATTTAAAGTTGAATGGAGTAACCATTCCAGTCCAGTTACATACAAGGGATAATAATAATTAGTACGGCTAACTTTTTCACTAGTGACAAATTGACAAATGCGACAGTCTTCGAAATGGTGCTTGGTAGCAAATAATAACTGATTCAATCATGGTGTAAATTGTCAAACTGCCTCACTAGTTATGACAAATAATGACATGGGTTAAGTAGACGGTGGGTGTGTTACATTTGTTAAGGGTCACACCGACACAGGGAGTAACATCAACTTATCGTATCTTTTTACTTAACTTCTCTGTCTTCAGACACCAGTAGTCGAACACATACATTGATCAGGCATGACAGAATGCTTTCAGCACAATCAAACTCGATGCATCACTGAACACTAACTCATTGCATTATCAAACTAAAAATGTCTTACAACACAACATTTCCCCCCCTCCTACAGGGTTTCAAACATGAAATGTTGACACAAAGTCCTTTAAGTGCCCTGGGCGAGAACGAATGCGGACAGGCCGTGGAGAAACAACGGGGATGAGGCTGGGCAGCCTGTGATGGGCAGGCACACATCTCAGCTGGCAGGTTGATAGGCATGTCTGGAGCCTGTGCAGGGGCTGTCTGAGGTGTCAGCTGAAGTGCTGGGGTGTCCTACCAAGCAAGGGGTGTGGCTTGAGGTGCGACGCCTGTTGTGTGTGCCGGGGGCGGCACTTTGCGGAGACGGCTTGCGTGCCACCGTGTGCCGTCGCTGAGCAAGAAGGTAACTGAACATAAACTATAAGAAAAACAAACAAAAACAAACCAATATTAATCAATCTTTTTGTCCCTCTAACCCCTACCAAACCTGACCCCAATATGCCACCTACATTAAATTAAACCAAACACGTGCTGAGAAATCAAATTTCTGCTTCATCCTCCTCTGCTGACAGGTGACAGAGGCCCTGACTTCCGGTAGTGGTTCCCGAGGCAGTGCGGGGCTGAGCCTGTCGAGGGGAAGGTGGAGCTCACGGCCAAGCATGAGAAAAGCTGGAGAGACCCCCGTCGTAGAGTGTTGGGTGGCCATGTAGTGCAGCAGTGTTTGATGGATGGCCCGTAAGAAGCTCCATCCCTGGAACAAGTGTGCTCTGAGACTGTTTTTCAGTGACTGATGAAAGCGTTCGACACCACCATTAGCTTGGGGGTGATAGTATGCCGTGCGAATGTGATGAATACCTTTGTTTTTGAGGTATGTTGTGAACTCGGCTGAGATCAGCTGTGGGCCATTGTCAGTAGTGATAGTGTTTGGAAGGCCCCAGCGGGAAAACAGAGTCAAGGAAGTTAATTATGACTTAAGAGGTCACAGAGCCGGTGGCAATGAGCTCAGGCCATTTTGAATGCAGGTCATAGACAACCACTAGGAAGCGTTGGTGATGAGGAACTCCCTGTATCTCACCACATATGTCCAGCTGCAGGTGGTCCCAGGGCTGCGATGGCCAAGCAAGAGGTTGTAAGGGTGGAGGGGCCTGGTGACCAGTCTTACCGCTCAATAAAACAGGCAGCACAGTCCTTTCACCAGGGCCTCAATGTCTTCATCCATTCCTGGCCACCAAACCCGGTCCCTGCAGCGTTGCTTCAACTTCAGGATACCCAGGTGGCCCTCGTGAGCCATTGCCAGGACACGTGCACGTAGGGAGCTGGGGATGACTGTGCAGAGGCTGCGTGCCACACAGGTGTCATTCCAGCAGGACAGCTCCTGTTTTATTCTGGAAAATGCTGCCAGCCCTTCTGGTACCCCCCTGAGGCTAGCCATTCAGAATATAGACTCGGAGCTGAGAAAGGACCGGGTCCTGTTCCGATGCCTCCTTCAATTCTTTGTAATGATACGACGGCCTGGAGGGGTCTGTGTAACATCTGGACAATGTCCCGTTCCACCTGGTCTGTGTCGGTGTGGGTGTGTGTGGTGGGGTGTGGCTGAGTGGAGCGGGACAGTAGATCGGCCACAACATTGTCTCTGCCTGGGGTGAACTTCAGATCAAAGTTATACTGGCGAAGACGGTCGGACCAGCGGTGTAGCCTCAGTGGCCGGTGGCCTGTCCCAGATGTGGAAAGTAATGCAGTCAGGGCCTGGAGATCTGTTCTAAGGTTGAAAGAGCGGCCATAGAGATACAAGTGCCACCTCTCACAGGCCCAGATGCAGGCTAATGCTTCACGTTCCCCCACTGAGTACCGCTGCTCCGTCTGATTGAGGGCCCGTGACGCAAAGGCGATGGGCTTCTCAACACCCTGCTGGGTCTGTGACAAGCACTGCTCCTATGGCTGTAGCTGATGCATCGCAGGTCACCCAGGTGGGGCTGGAGATATCAAAGTGAGCCAACACTGGGGCTGTGGTGAGCTGCAACTTGAGCGCACGCACAGCATCAGAGCATGCCTGTGACCACACCCATGGCTCATCCTTACGCAGCAGTCGCCGTAGTGGGGCAATGGTAGCAGAATAATGTGGGAGGAACTTCAGGTAGTAGCCCGTCATACCCAAAAAGGAGGCGACCTGCGCGGCTGAGCTGGGTTCGGGAATTGCCAGTATGGCATCTACATTTGATTGAAGTGGTGTGATGCCATCTGCCGACAGCCGCAATCCCACATATTCAATAGTCGGTGCAGAGAAAACACATTTTTCTGCATTGAGGGTTAGTTTGTGTTTAGCCAGGGCTGCAAAGACTCTGCTGAGGCGTTCATCATGACTCTCTGGGGTGGGCCCATGGATAACCACATCATCCAGGTAAATGGCCACCCCCCGTATACCAGCCAACACCGACACCATGATTTTTTGGAAACAGCTGGGGGCGGAGCTGAGTCCGAACGGCATACGTGTGTAGCGAAACACGCCTGCATGTGTCACAAAGGCTGTGAGGTTTCTGCTGTCCGGGTGGAGAGGCACTTGTAGGTAGCCCTATCTGAGATCCAGTTTAGAGAGAACACGGTTGAGAGCCATGAAACTGAGCAATGAGCTCTTCTGAGGTAGGCAGAGGGAACCTGTCTGGGATCACTGCCTTATTCACCGTTCGCAGGTCGACACACACCCGTAGGGCCCCTGATTTCTTCTTAGCTACCACCAGGTTTGAGACCCCAGGGGGATGCATCCACTGGTTCAATAATGCCAACATCCCGCAGCTGCTTAAGGCTCAGCCGAGACACCATCACGTAGAGCCAAGGGAATGCGTCGGAGTGGTTGGATGACTGGTTTAATGGAAAGGTTCAGGAGGGGTTGATGGGCAAAAGCAGTAAGGCAGCCCAAGCCGTCAAACAGGGATGGCCACTTTTCCTGCCAGGGCGTGGAGACTGTCAGGATCGCAGCTCCCTTCATGTCAACAAGAGAAAATCCCAGAGCTGAGAACAAATCCAGACCCATCAGGTTGGCCCTGTGACGGGCAACATGGAAGGTAAAGCTGGGCACCATCTTGTTGCCATACCCAACAGTCACTTGCAGGGAACCCACTAAGTCAATCTTTGAGTCGCCATATCCACAGAGTGAAGCAGAAGGTGCCGAAAGTGGCAGTGCTCCAAAAAAAAGTGCTGTATTGTGCATATTCAGGAGAGACACACTGGCAGCAGTGTCCAAAAGCAGTGGGATACACACATCATTTAGGCGCACTGAACAGGCTTTAAATGAGACTGGCCCAGAGTAGACATTGTGAATGATAGTGGGTGTTTGGTCTGGCACAGCTGGGGCATAGCGGCAGACTGAAGCAAAATGATTGCGTTTACCACAGTTGCGGCATATTTGGCCACGGGCTGGGCAGTTTCTGTGCTCTAGACAGATGAGATGAAGATCCACAGTTATCACAGGGCCTTGATGCTTGTGCTTGTGGGCGTGGCCGAGACCGCTGCTGGCGCCTCAGTAGCATAACTGCAGAGGAGTCTGTTGCCGCCAATGTGTCGTTCTGGCTGGGTTGTAACGTCGATGATGGCATGGGGGAGGGGGCCGAGTAGTCCGCGATTGTTTGCTGTTTTATCAGACCTGACGCACATGCGGCTGCACTCTCTTTTCTTAATGCAATCGTGATTGCCCGAGACAGTGATAAATCATCCGGTTCTAACAGCAGAGTTTCACGCACTTTTGCATCGATTGTATGTTCAATTAACTGGTTGCGAATCGTTTCGTCCTGCAACGCACCGAACTTGCATGTGCTGGCCAATCCCCGCAAGTTGGCTATGTACTGTTGCACGGACTCACCAGGAAGCTGGTGTCTTTGGCGGAACAGAAAACGTTGCAAGAGAGCGCTCTGTGGGGCTGCAAAGTGTGCGGTCAGAAGTTCCACGGCTGTGTCATAATCACTTGTGGTGCCTGACTCAAGCGCTCCCAGCACGCGCTGACCCTCAGCTCCCAAGCAATGCTGTAACAGCGCTTTTTAACGTGCTGCACTCACGTCATTCAGCCCCACTGCCAAAATGAAAGTCTCAAAGGACTGTAACCAGCGAGAGCAGGGAATCGGGAGGCTCGCCGGGTAGAGCAAGGAAAGGAGCAGGAGGTGGTAGTGCGATATCAGCCATCCTTGTCGCCAAATGTTACGTTTGATAAGGATCACACCGACACAGGGAGTAACATCAACTTATCGTATCTTTTTACTTAACTTCTCTGTCTTCAGACACCAGTAGTCGAACACATACATTGGTCAGGCATGACAGAATGCTTTCAGCACAATCGAACTCGATGCATCACTGAACACTAACTCATTGCATTATCAAACTACACTTGTGTGAACTATCATGGGGGTGGAGTCGACCTATTTGTGGATTTTTCTTCAGTGGTGACCCTAGAATTGTGTCAAAATTCACAAGTGCGTGAGGTGATCAACAAATGCGCAGAAATCAATTCACAAATGCGCAGAAAGCGATTCACAAATGAATGCAGGCAGAATTGTGCTTGTGACATAAAAACATATTTGTGAATATGTTTTTTACTAGCAAATCTAATTTTTATACATTTGTGAATTTAATTATTTTTTTGTTAAACTCCTAACATATATTTGTGGATCTCATTCTATTCATTTGTGGATACGATTATTTTTTGTGAATAGCTTTACATTTATTTGTGGATCATAATCTATTTATTTGGAATATTGCTACAATCCTACCCCCATATAACTGCTACAAGAGTGAATGAATGCAGCATTCAATGGCCACTCTGTAGATTGCGCTATTGATTTAAGTAGCATATCTTCAATTCATGAGGTGTTTGTATAGTGGGTTAAAATGTCTTTGTATGTGTTCATATTTCGTTTAACAATTAGGGTTTGTTAATTACTTACCTAAATTTGATTTTTGTCTGGTTTAATTTGGTAATTCATGATTTGGATAGTTTAAATACTATAAAATATTGCTCAATTCATTTGATGAATGTGTATACTAAAGACTTTAATGATCTGACTATGATTAAATATAAATTGTTTGATTATTAAATGGCAATTAATTGATAAATATGGTCAAAAGCACAGGTTATTTCATAGTCTTTGTAGTTAGAATCCAGTAAATTAAACTTTACAAATCTGTCAAAGTTATTAAAATCTATTTATTCTGTACTTAAAATGTAGAGTTAATGACACTTGAATGTGTTGTTATTGAGCTGTTTAATATCTACCAGCTTTAACTTAATGTGAGATCTAACAACTCCTATGTGCAATATAGTAGGCCTGGTGAAATATTCATGTTTTAAATGGTTCATTAACTAAGCTACTGATGTTCTGTGTAAAACAATTATAATTGAGTCATGTCAAACCTGCTAATTTATGCATTTTATTGGGTTTGCTGGTGACTTACACTGTTTGTATGTTTATATCTTTAAAGGTTTTTCATCTACATGGCTTAATGCTATAACAAATAAATGGATGAAAGAAATTCACAAGGCCTAATCACTGAGTGGAATCCAGTTTAATTCTTCAAATAGTGAGACCTATCTTCAAGTGGGGGAAAGTGCACAGTTAAACAAACACTTGACACCTATTGACATTTATTTTGTTTCTTACAGTGGATTATGAAAAGGCAAGATATAAAGCCAAAATGGCAGAAATAAGTTTAATTTTTGCCAGTGAACCTGAAGAATTAGATCACAGTCAAGACAGTAAGTGTTGTTCTATTGCCTTTACTGTTTAGTACATTTATGCAAATTAGGTTAAATATTAAACAAATTATAGTACTGGTGCATTCTTAGTTATAAATGTTGTGAACAAGATCCTGAAAGCAAACTATTATTATTTCTAAAATAGTATGAGCCAGTTATTAGTATAAGCCAGTTATTTAGTATGAGCCAGCTGTTTATGTGTGTTAAAATGCATTCTTGGATTGTTTCTCCTCATTTTGTGCAGACCTACCAAACGCTACATTGATTTTGAGCCTGAACCTGCTCCACTGAAACGGCAGAGACAGTCAAAAACGGTCACAGATGCAGTCGTACACCAGCCACTAGTTCCACCACCACCCATGGGTTTGCCGACTTCTGGTCATAACTCTCTGGTTACTCTGTCTCCGAGTCGCCTTCCACCAGCGAGTCGCCTTCCACCTTCCTGTGATGCACCGATTACAATTTTCTAGGCCGATTCTGATTTCCGGTTTTTCATTGCGTTTGACCTGCCGATACCGATTTTAGCTGATTCCGATCGAATTTTTTCAAATCAATTTACAGCGCACACACAAATATTTTTTTTCTATCTTTTCTTTAATAGAATATTTTGCTTAGAACATAGAAATTTTTTTAACAGAAAATCGCTATAATGCATACTTTTACCCAAACTGAATGATTAAAAATAAGCTTAAATGCATAAATCTTCTATAAATATTTTTCACTATTCATTTTATTTTCTGACATGCTCCAATATTTGTTAAAACACACCACACATGGTTTATTCTGTGCGTTTTGAGCACTTTTTGTGTGAAATAATTTCTATTTTGTCCATCAAAAGGGTGCTTTCACTTTAATTGAGCGTGAGCAGCTCATTCCGGTCAATCTGTGCATCTCTATTCATTAGCCTGTTTCATTATCTTCACCTATTACAGATACAAGTATTTTAACAACATTCGATATCATGTATATGTGTATATTTAGCATTATAGTACAGAGAAAGTGACATAAAGCTACAAAGGCTACGTTCAAACTGCAGACCTTAATGCTCAATTCCGAATTATTGCCAGATCCGTTTTTTTTTTTTTTTTTTGACTGACTGTTCACATTATTTTTAAAATGTGGCCCGCATGCGCAAAAGAGTAATATGATGTAAACCGCGCGGAAGTAAACATGGAGGCCACAGAGGTTAGCGCTAGCATCTACGGTTTTGTTTTTAGGTTGATTTCAAGTGGAAGAAAGAATTTGTGAGCAAATAATAACGAGGAGGAGGAGAAAGTTAAATTTCCTCTTACCCGCTGTTCTCGTTCCCGCTAGCGCAGAATTGTGACGATGATCAATCTAGAGTGACGTCAGAGTCGTATGAATTCCAATTCGACTGGCCAGACTGAGGTGCTTTTTTTTTTTTTTTTTTTTTTTTTATCTGACCTGTAACGGAATTGGACCTCATATGAATTTGGGTCACTTTGGCCTGCAGTTTGAACATAGCCAAAATGCTGTACAATACTGGACTCTAGGGGCACACTGCTTTTTAGACCCCTATTGTGAGTTTATAGTTGGCCTATTATTCTGCTAAAACGGTCTCTGTGCTCAGTTTTAATTGTTTTCTTCCTTTTCAGGTATTGATAGATATTTAGTCAGTACACTAGAGGAGATTAAGGACAGGCTGACTATGTTGGAGAGAACAGTAGCAAATATCTCTCGATCAAGCACAAAATAGGTCACGTTATCTATTACGTCATATTACCCCTCCAAAGCTACCAGGACATGGGATAACTTGGAGCAAAAAATGGAAGATCATCAATGTCGGAATGATTTGGTATGTCAACAGTAGCTCTTCTCAAGACAGAAATTACACTATATGGACAAAAGTATGCTATATAATAATACACCCTCAAGAACTTCAATTGCATGCCATTAAAATCCATATGTATTAACATGGACTTGGTCCCCCCTTTGCAGTTGCAACAACTTTCACTCTTCTGGAAAGGATTTTCACAAGATTGTGGGGTCTCAATGGAATTTTATGCTCAAACATCCACAAGCGTATTTGTGAAAGTTGTTGCAACTGCAAAGGGGGAACCAAGTCAATACTTTGTCCATATAGTGCATCTACATTCCCTTGCCTGGGAATTGACCCATTGTTCTGATCAACTAGTGGTACTGTTCTAACAACTGTAGCTTCTCAAAGTGTAGCAGAGAAATTTCAAAAAAATTGCTTTTGAGAAATAGTCACCGGGGGGTCCTGAAGTAAGAGAACCTACTGTCCCCAAACTAGCAACAGTGCAACTTCACCTGACTTTCTGCCATAACAAGAACCGTACTTTTCACTGACAAAAAAATGTTTTGTCCTGAACCTAATTTTTTACCAATGCAGATCACTTTTTAATTTGTGTATTTTCCTTCCTGTTAGACTGCCTATCTAGAACCATTGGTGGGTGTAATGTCCAGTTGCAACTAGGAGAATACTGACAACATTGATTGGCCATTCTTTTAGCCCACTCAATTGAACTGGATTGGCTCAAACCAAAAGAGACCTTTTCAGAACCTGAGGCTAAGGAGGGCTGTAACAGGTAAGCTAGCATGTGGTATTAGAAATGGCATATATTAATTACTTCCCACACACAGTGTTTCATGCCTATTTGCTTTTCAGAGGCTGTAAGAAAATGTTCCTTTCAGCCAAATCCTCGTGATTCTGAAATTGAGAGTGAAATAAAGGTGTGGCTGCGGAATTCAAGAGACAGAGCGGGTGGACGAAAAGGAGCGCTACCCACCGTCCTGCTGACTAGTCAAGAGACCTTGGGGAAGAGTGACCTTTACTGAA
Organism: Cyprinus carpio; assembly: GCF_018340385.1. Taxonomy (NCBI): domain Eukaryota; kingdom Metazoa; phylum Chordata; class Actinopteri; order Cypriniformes; family Cyprinidae; genus Cyprinus; species Cyprinus carpio. Next base: position 29,775,738 of record NC_056600.1, read on the forward strand.
AATGTTTAATGTGCTAATTATTCATTGGCAAAGCTCAAAGTAATAATTTGGTATTTTTTTTATTTTTGTTTTATTTGAATTTTTATATTTTGTATAGAGAATTTTTAGTCCCTTTCAGAGTGTTATATTAGCTTTATAAAAGGATTAGTTCACCTCAAAATGAATATTTCCTGGTAATTTATACACCACAATGCCATCCAAGATGTTCATGTCTTTCTCTTTCTTCTTCTTCAGTGGAAAAGAAATTAACATCTTGGATGGCATTGGGGTGAGTGAATTATCAGGAAGTTTTCATTTTGCGGTGAACTAATCCTTTAACCTGTTTTAACCTGAATTTAATATTTTATATTTTGTAATTAATAAATACATTAAAATCCCTTTGACTACTGTACATTTTTGTACTATAACTTATAGTTATAGTAGCTGAAAAGTATTTATAGTGAAACAGATTTATTGTTGTAGATTAATAGTGCGGGCCCTGTGTGGGCTTATTTTGCCAATGAGCAAGGCTAAGTGAGGTCTGCTCATGCAGGGACAGCACTAAGGGTCCAACGTTTTGCCAATGAGCAAAATCTCAGAGGCCATGCGCTGGCAGCCTGCTGGGGGCCCTTAGACTAGCCCTAAGTGGGCCCGTAAAGGGCCAGTGCAAGCTTGTTTGCATGGATGTCAATGAGCACTGCATCATTCATACATTATATTTATTTGTGTGTTTTTTTTTAACGTTTCATCAGTTCATTCTGCTTTTATTCAGTTTAGCTGCAGATAAAGCTTGGCGTCTATGAGAGCGAGATCACTTCTTTCAGTGTGAAAACTTCTTTATCTCATTTTCATAAAATAAAATGCTATAGTATTTAACTTTTCCTCTTCATCGGCGAATGATGATTCTGAGAGAAAACACGGCCGATGTCTGTTTCTATAGCAACGAACGCTACTCTCATGCATGTGTTTATCAGATAAACCTCGCTCTCTTGTTTCAAGGTCGTTTGTAAAATGCTGTGGTTATTTTAACAGTTTCCTTCGTACATTCGGTTCATCAGCATTGTTAAAACACATTTATCATTCAATGGAACTGTGCTATGATTTAGACACTTACATTTCTTCTCCGTCCATGCAATAAATCCCCAGCCTTCGACTGCTCAGGTAACGCCATCGGTAAGATGCAGAGAGCCATTGAAAAACTACAGAAAAGTAAAGCTACTTCACTTTAGTATTACTGGCCATGAGTCCTAAGGAGAGATTGTTCATCAGCTGCGTCAGAGATGAACGAAGGGGAGATAAGAGGCCGATTTCACGAACACTTGTTCAAGGTCTCCATGAATTCGTGCTTATAGTAATTTAATGTGTATACATTTTGAAAGCATTGAATCTCTATAGAAATTGCAATTCATTCGATTCTTAGCGTTTTAAATCGTTACTGTCTGAGATCGGCGATTCATGATTCAAAAATCATGTTTCAAGATCGATGCAATGAATCGTCAGGGTTTGTAATCGATTCATCAAGAAAAAGAGTGAATTGTTACACCCCTACTACCTGCCCTAAATAGTATTGAAAATTACTGAAAATTACTGAATGGGAAAGAAAAATGCTTACAGAAGCTATAATTAATTAAATATTAATAATTTATGCTAGTTATAGTATTTATATATTTGTCTGCTTTATTTAATCTGCTCTTTGCTTTTGTTTTTTGGCTTTGTAGTTAACAACAGCAACAACAATAATAATAAATAAAATAAACAAATAATAAATGAATCAATAAATATAAAAGTGCTTTGCCCTGATTTTCAGTCCTTCGCTGCTTTAGGCTCCACCCACTCCCGCTTGGAACCAATCAGATGTTTAAACATGGTTTAGCATCATTATCCCGCCCCTCATTTTACGTCACGGTGCTCAAGTTCACCTCGTGTATCGTCAATTAAGTCTTTGTTGTCAATCATCAGAATACACAAGTAAGTAATTCGCAAAAACAAAAAAAAAAAAGTATGAGTTGTTACTCAAATGATTGTACAAATGCAAGTAATCAAACTTTATTCTCTTAAGTGAGCATGCATATGTAGGCCAACATTTGTTGTGAGGCTCAACTGTGTGCAACAATGACTTTTTATTTGCTGCATCATATGTTTTTTGGGTATGTTACGATGAGATCACAACTACTGTATGTCCATGCCATTGCATTACGTGTAGATCACGGATGTGTGGATTGGATTTTAACAGCCCTGAACAATCATCACAGACTTTTTAGAGTATTTATCTAATTTATTTTCATTATCATCAAAAGTATTTTAGGGATGGTCAAGTATTTAATAACTATGTAGTTTTTGAGTGGTTTTATATATATATATATATATATATATATAGAGAGAGAGAGAGAGAGAGAGAGAGAGAGAGAGAGCATATTTTACAAGCTAAATCATATTTGCAAGAAAAAAACAGAAAAAAGACCAGATATAGGAAAATGTTACACTCCTGTTACTCATTAATGTGAGAAAGTGTAACACACAATGTGGCTATTAGTCCTGTCTTCTAAATAAAAGCGCGAATCATTGGATTGGAAAAGTACTCTTCCATCTCAACATCTTTCAGAAGCTGCGGTTGCTGTAGTTTATTCTGAGATATGCGTGTAATGACTGCGAATTTCGCATCGGACTGCTGCAGACCTGCAAAGTGCCTCTTTTCAATGCTTTAGGACATACAGTAAGGTGGCCATCCAAAACTGTGGTTCTACCCAGCCGCTCGTACCTGCCGCCCCGCCGCCGCTCTGCACAGTGTGCATTTGCAGCTTTTTGACCGCTGAGTGGCGCGTTAAATCACAAGTTTTCAAACAAGCGCATCAAAGCAAATTTTTCAGCGAATAGCTGTCAGCTTTGACTCAGACCGTTTTGTGTAATATTGAACTGCACGTCGGTGAAAATGAAAGGAAAACACTTTTAGCCTAGTTAAAATATTTATATTCACAGCTGAAAGCGTTAGTCCTTATGAAGCTATGTGCGTTTCGTAGAACGAAGTCAAGCAGGCATAACTGTTCAGCCTATGAGCCTGTTGGCTTATATGATTCGCTACACCATAATTTTAGATTTGAGACCCATTTCAATAGTGTGCATTATTATTTTATATATAATGATATTTATGTGTTATATTAGTAAAAAGAAAATGTGGTTTACTTTGGCATCGGAGTCAATTAAGGTGGTAGCCTATTAGTTGCTAGGCGGCGTTTTTTTATAAATTATTTTCGTATTTTATTAAAATGTGAGGGACTGTATAATGTTTCGCTCCCATTATTTAGGCCTAATTAAAACAAGCCAACTGAATAAATTAAACCTGCACGAGGTAGCTACAATCAACTGAAACTCTAAATAATTGACGGATTAATAAAACGTCCTTCATGATTAAACTCAAGTCATTATCATCAACAAAATACACACGATGTAAAAAAAGAGCTTCATTAATTGACCACTGCAGTGATTTTTAAATTGGAGTCTTCTTTTACTTGCTTTTCATATAATTTAATTAAAGTTAAATATAAATAAATAATGAAATAATAAATTGCAGCCCAATTTAAATGCAGGTTTGTACAATATATTCTGTAAAATGTCAGAGTGCAGAATTTGCTCTGGCATGATGCCTGAGTGCACGTGTCAGCATTTATTTCTTAATTTGTCTACATTTTATTCTGAATATACAAATCTTGTTTGGTTTTATTTTGGAGAATTGCATGTAAAAAAAAAAAAAAAGTTACTTTGTAATGCATATGCAAATGTGCATGATTATTCATATTTCAGTGTTTTGTGCGAAAATTAGTATGGCGCTTGACAGGGAGGTGCCCTCTCGATCAACGTTGATTTTTTCCCTAATAATGAAATAACTGAAATCTGGGTGTGTCACATATAATGAGAAAATAGATCGACAGAAAGCTTGAAATGTCTTTTAAAACGAATCAATTTCAGAACCGAAAGCATTATGTACTTTGAGAAGGTTTCAATTTCTCTCTAAAGAGCCCGCTTCATAGTGGGAGAGGAGTCAGGGCGGTGAATTTTCATCTTGCAGCCGACAGAAAACATTTGGTTCTTAATAAATACTTAAAAAAATGTCTCCTTTTTCAAACCAGTTATAGGCTACTTCTTGCTGTGGCCTTGTGCAAAACATTAATACATGTGCTTTGAGTGTGGCATATCTTAAGGCTCCTTATGGTTAATAGTATGTAAATTTAGATAGAACCTGCGATTAATTTGAAATATGGACAAATGAATGACTAGTTACTAGAAAATCTACGTGGGAGGCAGATCTATTAAAATACCCTCTAGACAGCTCTGTTAAAGCGTGTTAAAAGCATTTTAGAAATACACTCGTTTGTAAAAAATTCTTCTTTCAGAACGGGTCTATAACTGAGCAGCTGCCTTAACAATCGACTTTCCCTCTAAAACAGCAAAAACGAAAATTTAAATAAATGGGATATTTAATGTTTTGAGAATGGCCACCCGTCTCTGCAGATATTGGTGCCGTCTGGTTTTGTTCATTTTTTTAAATCACATAAAGTCCACAAAATATAATGTATCCCGAGACCTTGGGTGTTTTTGTGGTCACCTATAAAACATGTTCCTAGATGGCTACTTGACTGTGGTCTGGAACTCTGTTTGGGATTTAGAAACACTTAAAGATATGGTTTTAATATAGGCCTATTGTTTACTGAATAGGCCCCATTCTGTGAAAATGTATGTTTCACACTCTAACAAAATATTTGTATGGACGCAACCAAATAAAACGGCCGACTCTCCAGCTCAGGGCTCGTAGTTTGTGATTGGGCTCAACCCTCCCCGCGTCGTTCTGAGACCCGCTGCCTACGAGCAGAGTATGAGCGGGAGCGTAGTGATTCTGACTGAGAGGAGCGGATTTTTTAAAAGTCGGAGCTTCCTGAGTTTTCACTCGATCCCAGCCACCGTGCTCCATCACGAAAATACAATTCATTGCCAACAGCCCGTAATATAACTGCATAGTATACAAGATTCACATGATAAACATATTTAGCTATACCTTGATACACATAATCTCTCCTATCAGAAGGTTATAATGACTGCAATAGTTGAGCGTTACAGGCTAGTTCTCAAGGATTTGTCTTCCTTTTAACTGAGTGATTTCAAATACAAGGGAAATTGTATGTTGATGAGGGCTAGTATTAACAATAAATAA
>NC_056600.1:29781919-29815084 GCF_018340385.1 Cyprinus carpio
GAGACCACCCCAAAGGTCTTAAAGTGCTTGAACCCCGGTAATCGCTGCTTGCAGCTATATTTAATCTTAATATTGTTGTTGAATTATTAAGTTGTCAACTACTCTTTGATTCTGAAATGCATTTTGAAGCTATTTATTGATATTGATTTATAAGAGTACTCTTGCTGATTGTTAAATTATTTATATTGCTATATGCAGTATTTAAATTGAATCATGTACATGATGATTGTTACATTTTTTATATTGCTATATGCAGTTTTATATTGAATAATGTACATGATAAAACGAATGAACTGAGATTGTGATTATGATAATATGATGACTTTATTGTATTATGATTATGGTGATATAGTTGTGATGCTTGGAACCAGAGTGATGTATTAATTGGTCCTGTTTTGTACATGCCAGGTTCTGTGCATTGATGGCGAGCCATTAGGCCCAAAACTGATGCTTCGGAGTGCATGTATCTACCGGTGTGGTAGGAGGCGCTGCAGCTGCTAATCGATACACCTGCACAAACACCCTCAGAGACATTTTCACACACCTTTGGATATTTTTACACATCTATACATCGGTACTGAGCTTATGAACTGTTCCATCATGGACTCCTTGGACTCTGCCTGTCTCGAGGGCTGTGTGTTGTGAACCAGTGCGGCTTCATGCACCTTTTTTATAAAAAAAATTCTGAATTCTAAGATTGTTGTATTTTCATTAATAACTTTGAACTGAATACTTCCTATGTGCACGTGTAAATATTGTAAATGCTTGTTGTCCTATATATAATACAATTCACAATTGTACTGCAGCCTTGACTCTGTGTATCATTGAACTTCACATTTTCCTCCTTGAACCAAACTAGTATCTTCTGATACTGGTCCACTATTTTTATTTATAATTGCAGCACTTATATATGCTACATAACGTCTCAGAGCCATATATCTTCTGCTCTTAAACTGAAGTTGTTCGGGCGGGTAAGAATCGATGAGGCACTCAGTCAGGCCGCTGCCAGTGGGTTACTGCGGCATAATGAGCAGGTGGCGGAAAACCGTGATCTTTTGCACAAACTGATTATTGCTGTTCTATATTTGGGCCAACAAGAACACGCATTTCGTGGTCACGATGATAGATTTTCACAGTTTGGCAAAAACAAATGGAATTTTTTACAACTTCTAGAAACCTTTTCACAGATTTGGCCCAGCATCTGTAGGTAAATACGAAAACATTCACCATTTTCAAAGGTACTTCAAAATCAATTCAAAATGAAATTATTGACAGTATAGCCACTGTTGTAAATAATGAAATAGATCAAGAAATTCAGTCAACTGATTTCTTTGCCATACAAGCAGATGACACTACCGATGTCTCATGTAAATGCCAGCTGTCCGTCATTCTACATTATGTGAATCAGTGGCGCTATTTGTGAGAGATTTCTGGGTTTCCACAATGTTAGCGCAGACAGAGATGCCAAATCACTTTCTGAAGTGTTAATGAAAGTAATTCAGAAGTACAACCCAGAGGCCAAGTTAATCTGTCAAACATATGACGGCGCAAGTTGTATGAGTGGGCAGCGAGGGGGTGTGAGGGCCCGTGTGAAAGAACAGTGCCCACATGCACTTTTTGTGCACTGTTACGCCCATAGGTTAAATTTAGTGTTGGGCGCGGGGGGACTGCAAGAATATCTCAAAGATGCCAAGATGTTTTTATGCGGCTTTCTGACTGTTTCCACAATTTTTTTCACTCAATCACCCAAAAGGACCGCATTACTGACTGAGGCTGACAATTTAGTTAGAATTTCTGGAGGCTCGGTGGAACTTTAAGAAATAATGACGCGATCGCTCAGGCCATGGCAACTCACACAGAAATTGCAGGATTTCAACGAATCATGAAGGAACCACCAAACAAAATAATGACGCGATCGCTCAGGCCATGGCAACTCAAACAGAAATTGCAGGATTTCAAGTTCATGTTTCTGCTTGATGTTTTCCGAGCAATTTTTGGACACACCGATGTTTTGTTCCAGGTTCTCCAATGGCCGTTTGACTACATAGATATTAAAACCTCAAATCAACACAAATAACCAAACACTAAAAAACTGAAATCACTTCGTACTGACAAAACATTCCAAGAAGTGTATGACAACACTGTCCGTGCTGTTGGGCACAAGGATGGCCGAAGAAAGCGCCACTGGCGAGACTATGAGGAAGGATTTCACTGCAGCGAGCAGAGTGAAAATCCAAGCATCACTGACTCCTATCGATCTCTGTTCTATGAAATTATGGATGCAGTTATATGTCAGATGACAGAGAAATTTAGTGATATGAAAAGTCTGAATTTTTTTCGACTTCTAGACTTTTCAGCATTTGCGGATACTTCTAAAACAAAACCCCTTCCTTAACACATAAATGTCCAAAAATTAAAAAATTGTACCCCTTCAATAAAAGCTTTTCCATAAAGCGTGGCACTGCTTGTGGTTAGGACCCTGCCAGAACTGTTCAGATTGCATAAGTTGATGCTAACAATTCCTGTAACAACTGACCCCACAAGAACATTCCAAAAATCACAAGTAAAAACTAACAATTCCGAAAAACAACTCTGCTGCAACAAACTGTGTTCGCTGAAAGAAAGAGGTCTCCTCTGGCCTGAAGAGGGTGAAAACATCTTCGCAGTAACTGTGGACAAGAAAGACTGTCACACTTGGCAACAGTTTCTCTGAAGTCAGCCTTAATTGCTGCTAAGAAGGACAGGAGGATGGATTTTTTCTTCAAGTAATAGGTGAGTAAAAATTTAAATATATTGTTTTGCTGTATACGTTCAATGTCGTTTTCCTACATAAACCATTTATGTAGCCAAAAGCAGGCTTTTATTAAGTGGTAAAAAAGGGGGGGGGGGGACTACAATTTAGTGTGCCTCCTCTATTTTAATATCCAGGAGCCGCCACTGCTCACAGGTGTGGCATATCAAGATGCTGATTAGACAGCGTGATTATTGCACAGGTGTGCCTTAGGCTGGCCACAATAAAGGCACACTCTTAAAATGTGCAGCTTGTCACACACAGCACAGTACCACAGAGATGTCATAAGCCTTGGAGGGGAGAGCCGTGGCAATTGGCGTGCTGACTGCAGGAATATCCACCCAAGGCTGTTGCCTATTAACTGAATGTTCATTTCTCTACAAGAGAAAGCCATCTCCAAAAGGCGTTTCAGAGGAGTTGGCAGTACATCCCACTGGCCTCAGAACCGCTGACCACATGGTAACCACACCAGCCCAGGACCTCCAATCCAGCATCTTCACCTCCAAGATCGTCTGAGACCAGCCACCCGGACAGCTGCTGCAACAATCGGTTTGCATAACCAAAGAATTTCTGCAAAAACTGACAGAAACCCCATCTCAGAAGCTAATCTTGCATGCTTGTCATTACACTCATCAAGGTATATACAATAGGCTTGTTCTAGTTTCTGGCCAATACACACCAGATAATTGACTAGTTTTCGGACCCCCCCAATACTGTAAAACTGCACATTTTGGCCTTTTATTGTGACTAGCCTAAAATTTCACACCTGTGCAATAATCTTGATATGCCACACCTGTGAGGTGGATGCCGGATTATCTCGGCAAAGAAAGAAAGTGCTCACTAACACAGATTTAGACAGATTTGTAGACAATATTTGAGAGAAATAGGTCTTTTGTGTACATAGAAAAAATGTATTAGATCTTTGAGTTCAGCTCCACACACCTGAAAAATGGGGCAAAACAAAAGTGTTAACGCGAATAAGTTTGTTCAGTGTATTAATTGTAAATAATCATGAAAAGGAGCATGTAGAAATTGTAAAGAAAGTGATGACAAATATGGTTGAGTTTTTAGGATTTTGGATATCAGCAGGAAACAGGAATTACACAATCAATGAGGGAAAGAATAACAAATTTAAAAACCCCAGAAAGCGTTGAAAAGTACAACAAATGATGGGACTAATGAATTATGTGAAAGATATAGTTCCTAAGTTTAGTCAAAAAGCTAAACCAATATATAATACAATAAAAAAAAATAAATAAATCATGCACTAATGAAGAAGAAAAAAATGCACTACAAAACTTAAAAGAGGCCATTTTAGGCTCAGGACAACTAGAAGGAAGAGATGATAGTAAATCTTTAGAAGTAGATATAGATCCAAATGGTTATCAACTGACAGCAAGGAATGAAAAAGTAATATACCAATTCGTATGATGTCAGGAAGCTGGGAGAATCCAGAGAAAAAGTTTTTACTGGTAGAAAAAAAAAAACTAGCAGCTATTAGTAAGAGATATGCAGAATTACAGGTCTAAGCTTAGCAATAATGGGACATTTAACTAAGAATAGGATAAAAGATGCAAAAGCCCTCCAAGGAGAATAGGATAAAAAAAGATGCAAAAAGCCCAAAATACTCGGGACATGGTAACGCCCAAGCGTGGGGAATACACATAATAAGGAAAATAAAAAATGTGAGAAGAAAGTAAACTTGTTTAAAGTGTCCTTGATCAATCAACTTGTCCAAGCTGAGATTGGCTCAGAGGATGTGTTTTGACTGAAGGAGCACATTAAGGAAACACAGTTTGGAATTGACAACCATAATTTTTCTCTCATCATTAGTTGCTCTGTGTAGCGTATGAGGCCTGAACCAGACAAATTAAAGATTCGATCGTGAGCATGGTTGAAACGAGAAGCCAAATTCCTCGGAAAAGCAACAGGAGGCTGTAAATCAACTCCTAGCACCACAGTCTGATAACCAACCAACTCTTTCCAGAGAACAGCTTTCAACATTAACACCATTAGAACAATTATTGACTATTTCAATTCGAAGAAGAGATTGTCTAATTTGGGGCAAGTAATCAAAGAGATGGACAGTCTGACCCTCACATGTAAAGCCGTGAGAGTAAAACAAGATCTTTGGATTGACTTCCCCCCCCACCCTAGCAGAACCAGACTGAAATTCCCTAAGGAGACCTGTTAACCCCTCTGGTCTTCACTGGGACATATCCTTACTCCCCAGAATGGCACAGAGAGAATGCCTTCCAAATGCATATATGCACCAAAATGAACTAAAAAAAGACTTCTAAATGGATATCAGTCCATTGCTTAACTCCATATATATGTACATACATGTACATACATGTAACCCACACATTTGATTATAATGTTTCTAATCACTTATTGTGTATGTCTTTTTTTAAATAACTCTTGAATAGCTAAAGGGATCATATTCATGTTTAGTATGTGTGTGTTCGAATCTTCTTGCTTGGAAACGTTTCCTGACCATCAGTTATTTGTCAAATGTATCATATTCTTTTTTTATAGGGGAATCATGTCCAAATTATACCCTGCAAGAGCCGGAAATTCGGACCATGTGCTTGATAAGATAACATATGATTTATGAATGTGTAGGACAAACAATGCAACACCCCGAGAAAGACAATATCTAATTGGTCAAGACAACATTTGAGGTGTGGCCGAAAGGCCAGTTTAAATACTCAGGACACCATCAAATTTTGCTTTTTAGCTTTGAGCTTGCGTTTTTTAGCTTTGCTATCAGCTCATGCCGGCTTTTTAGCTGCTTTTTAGTCATGCTTTGTCATCACTTTTAGCGCTCTTCGAGCCGCTGCTCCAGCGCAAGCTTCGCCTGCACGCCTGCTGCTACTTAGCCACGATGGCGAGAAGAAACACCACCTAGTCCCGGCCAAACTTTACTTCTGTTCTTTTTTACTTTAGTTTCTTTTTTCTTTTCCGCTTGAGAGTTCGTGTTCTGAGTTAAGTTTTGTAACGCCGCTGTCTCCGAAGTCTGACCTCGAAAGTGCCCGCCTGAAACTTCAACCAGCCCACAACTCTGCATCTTCAGCCTACGCCAACCACGGGCTTCCCAAGACGCCACTTCAACGACTACTGAACTTCCAGCCAATCAGCAACCTCGGGAAACCCCCTTTCAGCGAGACAACAAAGGGAACCCCTGCTACACAGGCATCACAAGTAACGCATCTCCAGACTCTGATCTGTACTGGTGTTATCTAATATAATTTTAACCTCATTGATGAACTCAACGCGAGGCTTAATTAAGTGATTAAATGGTTGTTCATGTCTATGCAATTTCACATATTGCTGTAAACTTGGGATTTCACATTTTCATTCTCTTAAACTCATTCTTTCCTAACTTTCTATCCTCCTGCAACTTGTGTGAATGTGTGGAGTGCATGTGCTTATGTGTTAGATTAGTTTATATGTCTTAGATTTATCTAATAAAGCCTCATTCATATTGAAAAGAGAAGTATCTTGTGTTTTGTGCTCACAAGTTAATGTCTTAAACTGCCGATCTTGTGACTGTGCTAATTAATAGTGTTTTCACTATACTTCTGATATTAATATCCAGCGCAGATTTGATGTTATACGGCTCGTTCAGTGAATCTATTATATAGCTTTTAATGTTGTTGTTATTATTATTACTTCTTGTACTATTCATTTCTATATATATTTTAAATATCATTTTACAATTAATACTACATACTAACTAATAATACATTCAAATTAAATAATAATTAATTTATTGTCTATATCATTTTGCAAGTGATATTACATACTATTTGATATTACATTTTAATGTATTATTGTTATTATGCAATTTGTTATTATCAATATATTATTATGCTGTTATATTATGGGTACTACTCATTACACACTATTTATTTCATTGTTATTAGCTGCGTCACCCAATTAACAACCAATACCCTCCCAATTCACAATACAAATTAACTACTACAAAGCACCACTTCTAATCCTAAGGTTGTCCCAATTCACAATACATATTCACTTCTCCAAAGCACCCTGGGGAAGTCGTGGCCTAGTGATTAGAGAGTTTGACTTCTAATCCTAAGGTTGTGGGTTCGAGTCTCGGGCCGGCAATACCATGACTGAGGTGCCCTTGAGCAAGGCTACGAACCCCCAACTGCTCCCCGGGCGCTAGAACATAAATGGCTGCCCACTGCTCCGGGTGTGTGTTCACGCACTGCTGTGTGTGTGCACTTTGGATGGGTTAAATGCAGAACACGAATTCTGATATAACACCAATTCCAAAATCACTCAACTTAACAAAGGCTGCATCACAAGCCCCACAACATCACCGCGGCACAATTTGAATGCGACTTCAAATGCTTCCTCTGTTTCTCCGGCAAATGAAGGACACATCAGATGAATCCTCCACACTCTAACCCAAACAAAAAAACGGGTGATGGTTCTGTGGTTGCCGATGAATACACTTATAAATGCAAAACAAAATAGCGGGTGATGGTTCTGTGGTTGCCGATGAATACACTTATAAATGCAATAATTGTTTTCATTTGCTCAAATAGCTAGCAAAACAAATCTTAAAAGTCAGCGGTCTTAAAAAATGTGAACAGATTCATTTTTAGCTGGTCTAAGGCAAAAGTTCTTGTATATATGAAATTGAGGGCTGAATTTGATAATTCCTGTACTTGGGTCAAAAATTCTGCCATTGTGGATCGGAGGTAAGGCATTACCCATCTGTAATATTTCCACTAGGACCTCTTGTTCACACAACAAATAGCCTTCAACCATATATAAGCCCACAATAACAAGACAAGTAGGACTACTTAATGATCAGACAAGTCTTTCACTTTTTTTCTTTTTTTTTAATTTCATTTTTATTTTATTATTTATTTTGTTGCAAGATATGTCCACAAATGTTTTAAGCAAACTTGATGATCCAGGAATATGATTTCTGAAGTATTTTGTATGCATGTCCTGCTGTCATATTTTCTAACCTTAAGATTGCAGCCCTGTCTTAATAATTTTCTTTCCTTTTTCTCTTCTTTTAGGACAGTTCTGGAGAAAATGGTGCTCCTGGGAATCCTAAAAATTAAATGAATAAAGTTGTTTATTACTTTTGTAATTTAAGTTATTTGTAAATGAAGAAAAGTAATTTCTGTGTATTGTTTTAGTTGGAACTTAAGTAAAGGATTTCAAAGTGTAGTAGTTCTGGAAATAAATCTTAAAAAACAAAAATACAACAAACATACAACAGAAATACCCCGCAAAACATTCATCTTTACCCATCAACACATACATCTACACTTATAAACATTTATAAAACAACATTAAACAAATCAGACTTACAAATGAGAACAATAGTTTACTCTCTACAAATGAGAACCAAATAGAAGCAACTGTGGATCAACCAGAGAACAACAACAGTATACAAGTGCCATGACAAGTCTCAGTTAGTCTAGCACAGAACTCATAGCAAGGTTTTTTTTTGTTTGTTTTTTTTCCTTCCCTTTCCCCTTCCCAAGAATAGGATAGACAAGAAAAAGAAAAGGTAAGTACTAGTATTAGTTGGTTAAGTGCTGGTGAAAAAGATGAGTCTTTAGATGTTTTTTGAAAATGAGTAAAGACTCAGCTGTTCGCCTGGAGATCGTGGAGGTCATTCCACCAGCTAAGCCAGCCCAGAAAAAAAAAAGTCAGTGAGAGTGATTTTGAACCTCTTTGGGATGGCACCACAAGACGCTTGCTCACTTCTGGTGGCAGAGCCGCAAAACTTCTGGAGGGTGCATAAGCTCGTATCTAGTGAGTTTAGGTATATTGGTGCCGCGGCCAGTGGTCATCTTGTAGGCAAGCATCGGGTACCTTAAATTTAATGCAGTAGGGGCCATTGGTAGCCAGTGTAACCTGGATGAGGAGAGGAGTAACATGAGCTGCTTTGGCCTCATTGAAGACAACCCCTCGCTGCTGCATTCTGGATCAGTTGTAGAGGCTTGATAGTACATGCAGGAAGGCCCGCCAGGAGAGCATTACAATAGTCCAGTCTGAGAGAACAAGAATTTGGACAAGAAGTTGGGTGGCTTGCTCTGACAGGAAGGGTCTAATCTTCCTAATGTTGTATAAGGCAAATCTGCAGGACCGGGTCGTTGTAAGTAGTTATTATAATACAGCCTATGCCAAAATTTGATTTATGGCTTTGACCTTTCGACCCCGCCCCTCCCCCACATGACCTTGACATTTTGACCTTGACCCCTTCCCCCCCATCTGACTCCTTGACCTTTTGATCTTGGACCCCCACCCCACCTGACCTTTTGACCTTTTGACCTTTTTAATGGTCAAGCAGGTGCTGCTATGACATCTGTTTGAAATAAATCATGTATATACTGCCATCAGTGTGTGAAATGTACGCCATCCATGAATAATCGGCAGCTGTGGCCCTACCATCTGTTTTGTAATATATCACGTCATCATTAGGATTATCCTTGTCACTGGGGCGGAGTTTCCCCAAGAAGCTGGGCGGCGGGCCGGATTGCACTGCGATAGACAACACGGCTCTCGAATTTCTGAGGAAATCAGAAAAAGAGTTCACAAAAATACATAGACAGCTGGACTTCTTTATACTCACCTTTAAACCCCCAAGAGGGAATCTGGACGAAGAGATGATGGAAAGGCTGACTTTGGCGCCGCAGAAAGCCGTGCATACAACAGTCATTTGTGCTTGGCGCAGGTTTCAGTGAAAATATAGACAGCGCGACGGCAGAAAAAATTAATCAAGAACAAAGATAATGTGAAATTATATCATAATGACGAAAGTGTACTCACTCCTCAAATATAATCTGATGACTGTACTAAATCGTTTCCATTAAAGATATAATAAAGACTTAAAATAAAATCCTAATTATTAAATGGAAATAAAATAACCAATAAAAAAGGTGTATAATAAAAAGTTTTAAAATAAAATCTTAATAATTAAAATGGAAATAAAACAATCAATAAAGAAAATAAAGGCTCTTTAAAATAAAAATCCTAATAATTAAATGGAAATAAAAACAAACCAATAAAGAAACTGTATAATAAAGGTAAGTTTCCTCTTAGTGGTAGATTAATATTGTACAACTGAATCCTCTAAAACATGCCCCTCTCTCTCACCCCTCTCTTGGACTCTCTCTATCTCTGTGTATGTGTGTGTTTGTCTTAAACTCAGCCGCTCCTGTCCATTTTGTGAGATTCAATCCCCATCTCTTAACACTCTACCTTTGTGATAAATAATCTGAGCGCTCCATACGACGTAACCATTTGTCGTTTTTCTGGGTTATTGTCAGTGATTCGTCAATGTGTCGCACCCTCTATCCACTTTCACGGCGTTTACGCATCTGTGGACCACGTGCCTGGGTATCCCGTTGCATTCCTGTCTCTCTTTTCACCCCTCTCTCTCTCTCTCTCTCTCTCACACGTGTACACATTCAAACGTCTCCAAGTCTTATTTTTTTATTTTAAATGAAAATAAATAAATTATGCGATCACACACAATATAAAACAAAACATTTACACTAGTTTTAGTCATCACTAAAAATATAAAAATGTACATCTTACCAGGATCGGGGAAAAAATATATATATAATTGAACAGGTCAAAGGATATGGGCTGTTGGGGAACCAGGACACATCATATTAATGATTTTTATACAGTATCATCCCCTAAACCTACCATCACAGTAAACATTCTAAAGATCATTTAACACTAGACACTAGATTTAGAACCTCTTGTTCAGATAGCTGATGACAATGTTCACATTTTACTCGTCTCTTTCAACATTTCCGCTTGACATTAAAGCGTAGGTCTATGTGTACACCCCATCGGTCATAAGTATTAGCATCTACAGAGTGGTACATTTTTTCTGTTTGTACACTTTTTGTGGATTTGCAGAGTGGACTATGTCATCTTGCTGTAAATGTGATCTTACTAAGAACTATAACATTAAGAATTGCTACATGTAAATTCTTGAAAAGGTTGAGTAGACATAGTCTTTTATACAGGAACTATGTTTGCCCATCAGATATATGTATCAGTATACCGAAATCCACTCTTCTAGTATTGTGAAAGTTTTAATGCAGCTCTGTAAATAGCTTTTTTCTACTACTGTATTAATTTTTGCTTGGTTGTCTTTGTACAGTCTTTAAACGTGCGATGTGTGTTTACATGAATTAATGAACGGCGCCGAGACACTAGGCTTCAACATGAAAAGCGAGTCTCTGTTACAACTATAAAGTATAAAATGACATATTACAAGTCATGGATGTCATGGATGTGCTATTTTCTTTGCATGCGTCTCTAAACACTACTTCAATAAATAAACCGCTGTTGATAAGTAGTTCTTTTAAGCGAGAGGCGGGATGATTTTGACTGTTTTAGTCATTTGTTGTGTTTAAAGTCTGATCCAGGAAACTGCATTACAATGGCATCTGTGCATTGTCATGTCTTAATAACCTGTTCTTCTTTAAGAAAACATGAGGTGAGCAGTTTTTGACATCTATTACCTTCTAATGTTTCGCGAGAGCTGCAAATGTTTGCTTAGGCTACAAATTCAGTTTTAATCGTTACAGCATAGGTAAGCCACATGAAGCTTATATTTATTTTTAAATAATTATGATATGAGCTACAGGTTTCGGTTAGTTGGGTGCCTGTAGGCTGTAAAAAACTCCTCAACAGTAAAAGCATCAGAGACAAGTTTTACTCAAACAGTCCATAGCGCTATCTTTTAATAAAATATTGTATTGCATATTAAGACAAAATCTGTAACAGTGTTCACAAATACATTGAAATTAATATATACATACAAATCTTTGTAATGACAATGAGAACAATATAGCCTAACAAATACATACACAAATGCTTGTTCTAACTCTTTAGCCCAAAATTAAGTAGATCTCTTTGACTTTTATCAGTGTTTAATGGGCTTAGGCCCACACAGAGTGAACTGTAAAACCACAAAGCCATTGCATTACATTAAGAAACAAGTACAATTTTATTATGTTTCCATGACTTTGTCATTCTTTCTTGTTTAAATTCTTTTTTACCGCAGTTTCACCCATTCTCTTATCTTATTTTACCAACTTATTGTAATTCCTAGGCCTCACTGTTTGTTTCCTAGTTTTTGCTGTCATGTGGATCTAGTTTTGTTCACACGCTGCAATATTTCTTTGAATTTGCTTGGTTTCATAAAAATATCACTTTAAACTCCTCATCTTCTATTCGAGTCCTTACGTTGTTCCATCGTGAATTTATATCAGATATAAGATACAAGTTCGTTTTCTTAATAATTCTCTTCCCTCTACTCTCGTCCATTCTATCCCCGTTAGACTATCCAGGACTTGTTGCTTCTATCATACTCATTTGTAAATCGCTTTGGACGTATGAAATATCATTAAAATAATAACGAGTGAAGCTACTCAACCTTTTATTTAGGCCTACATGCATACATTGAAGTAATGGAGAAAATGATCACATTTTTATTACAAACACTGGTCTAGCCAGAAAAGAAAATCTCTGCAGCCCCTCATGTCACGTTCTAGTATGAAATTGACAACAGTTTCAATAATTTCATGTATCGTGGAACCATAATGTTTCGAGATCAACATCATACACAAATCTGTTACACAGGTACACAGACAGAGAATCTCGTTAATGTACATCCCACCTCTACATTCGGACATCACATACAGAATTTGTCACATCACCACAGCACATGTGCCTTGGTGAGTGAAATTTTTGGGAGCGTGCTTCAGACAGTGCAGAAAAATTTACATATAAACATAAAGACTTAAACAGATGACAAAGTGCAACAGATTATACATGAACTGGATTTGCAAAATGTCTTGGATGTGCATTGGATGGTATCCAGTGGTAGTAATTAGTGTATTGTATTAAATTAAGTGTGTGTATGTATGAGTCCAGTGCTGAACTGTATTTGGAGTTAAGGTGCAGTACTTAAGCATACCATGCATAGGGAGTAGGGCTGCTTAGGGTGTAATGGTTTGGACTATTCATAAGTCCTACAGTGGCCTGAGGGAAAAGCTATCCCTCAGTCGATAGTCTTGAGGATCGGATGCTGTTGGGCGTCTTCCTGAGGGCAGCAGAGAGAGAGCAGTCTGTGGGACGGATGGCTGGAGTCACTGATGATGATCCTCCGGATTTCCTTGCCACACACGCCTGGTGTAGATGTGTCCTGGAGGGAGGGAAGCTCACTTCCAACAATGTGACTGGCAGTTCGCAGACGCAGGATGCTTTGCAGAGCTTTGTGGTTGCCAGCAGTGCTGTTTCCAAACCAGGCAGTGATGCAGCCCATCAGGATGCTCTCTATAGTGCAGGTGTAGAATGATCTGAGGATGCTGGGGCTCCTTCCAAACTTCCTCAGCCGCCTCAGGAAGAAGAAGAGGCATTGATGTGCCTTCTTCAGCACTGCATCAGTGTGTGATGTAGACCATGTGGAGATCCTCATCGATGTGAATGCCAAGAAACTTAAAGCTGCTTACCCGCCTCTCCACAGGTGTCTGGTTAGCCGGTGATGGTGTGAATGGGTGTGTGTTCTGTCGGCTCTCATGTCTCCTGGAATCCACCACCAGCTCCTTGGTCTTGTCGATGTTGAGTGTCCAGGAGGTCCAGGATCCAGCTGCACAGAGATCTGTTTAGTCCCAGAGTCTGGAGCTTCGCAACAAGTGTGGCAGGCACTATGGTGTTAAATGCTGAGCTGTAGTCCACAAACAGCATTCTCACATAGGTGTTCTTATTTTTCCAGGTGGGAGAGAGCAGTGTGTAAGGTGAAAGCAATAGCATCAGCTCGTAGAAGCGGTTGCTACTGATATGCAAGATCGTGAGCCCGGATCCAATGAGGCAGGCAGCACAGAGCAGATGTAGTCTCTGACGAAGCCCTCAAAACACTTACTAAAGATGGGTGCGAGAGCAACGGCCTCCAGTCATTCAAGCATGTGATTTTATTTTTTCTTGGTATGGGCACAATGGTGGATTTTTTGGAAGCACGAGGGAACCACAGACAGACAGAGGGGAGAGGTTGAAAATGTCTGTGAAAAACACCGCTAGCTGGAATGCGCATGCTCGGAGCACACGGCCTGGGATGCCATCAGACTCGCGAGCCTATGGATATTCACCGGCCGGAAGGATCGGGTTTACATCCGCGACAGAGACGGAGAGTGCACTCACCTCTCTGCAGCAGCCGCGGAGCGCCTCTGTGTGGGCGGTGTTGTGAGCCTCGAAACGAGCATAAAAGTTTAAGCATAAGCTCATCCGGTAGAGAGGCAGCAATGTTCACAGTAGCTGGTTTATTCCCTTTAAAGTCTGTGATGTTATTGATTCCCTGCCACATGCCTCTTGCATCGTTGGTGTTGAATTGTTCTTCAACTTTGTTTTTGTATTGTCTTTTTTGTGGCTTTGATGGATTTCCTGAGATCGTGAACTGGCTTGTTTGGCGCATCATCAGCGCTTCGATTTAAAAGCCGGATGTCCGCTTCGACAAGGCTGCTCGAACATCGCTATTAATCCACGGTTTTTGGTTGAGGTGGATGTGGATTGTTTTTGTCGGCACTACATCTTCAACACACTTCCTTATGAAACACGTTATAGTTTCTGAGTATGCATCTATGTAGTCATCAGACGCTGCCCGGAACATGTCCCAGTCCACGTGATCAAAACAGTGCTGTAGTATAGCGTCTGATTGGTCCGACCAGCATTGAATTGTCCTGAGGGCGGTGTTTCCTCGCTTCAGTTTCTGCCTATAAGCAGGCAGCAGCAGAATGGAAGAGTGATCCGACGGTCAAAGGTGGGCGGGGAGAGATTTGTAGGCTATCCCGGAAAGGAGAGTAGCAGTGGTCCAGTGCACGCATCACCACGCCGCGGTTGATGGTGATGTGTTGAAAATATTTCGGAGCTATTGTTCTGAAGCTGGCTTTGGTTAAAGTCCCCCATAACAATAAACGCTTGCATCTGGGCACGCCATGGTTTCCTGCTCACTTATATTCCCATACAGTTCCTTGGGTGCCTGGTCTGTGTTGGCTTGAGGAGGAATGTAAACAGCTGTGATTATGACCGCTTAGTGAATTCCCTGCAGCCAGAATGGTCATTTACAGAAGCATATGAAATTCCAGATCAGGGGAGCAGAAGGATTTAATAGAGTGTAGGTTCCTTTCATCACACCAAGAGTTGTTGATAAAGAAACAAACGCCCCCCACCTCTGCTTCTTCTCCCTGTGAGCCTCTTTCGTTCTGTCCGAAGGTGTAAAATAAACCCTGTAAGCTCAATGGCTGAGTCTGGAACCACTGCAGACATACAGGT
Source organism: Cyprinus carpio (assembly GCF_018340385.1). Lineage (NCBI taxonomy): Eukaryota > Metazoa > Chordata > Actinopteri > Cypriniformes > Cyprinidae > Cyprinus > Cyprinus carpio. Next base: position 29,797,062 of record NC_056600.1, read on the forward strand.
TTCTGTGAGGCAAATAATGCAGCAGTCCCTTGTTTCTCAAGCTGGTATGAGATAATGCGCCCGCAGTTCGCAAAGTTTGTTGTCCAGTGACTGAATCGTTAGCAGCAGAATGGATGGGAGAGGAGGTCGGAGGGGATGACGTCTGAGTTTGACAAGGACGCCGGCTCTCTTCCCTCTTTTCCAGCGGGGCGCTTCCTCTTGTCGCCACCCACCATGCTTTAGAGACAAAGGGCTCTGATGCGGTGTCTGTAAACATCGCTGCAGCGTTCAAGAACTCAAAAGTCCGGGTTTGCGTGCAGTTTATGAATGAACCAATGTTTACAAATAAGCGTGTGTCTGTCGCAGACAGTTATACAAACAACATCCAACACGTACAACAACAAAAACAAGTAAAAACAGTTGTTAAAAACTGCAAAGTTTACTCGGAGCTCGCAACACGGCCGCCATGCCATCCGCCATCTTGGATGCCATAAAATTAAATAATTGAGTTAAAGTAGGGCCCTATGATTTCTGTGATGTGGAAAATGTGGACGGAATCGCAGAATCAAGTCATAAAAACAGAATTCAGTTTAACGCGGAATGTCACGGAATTTGTCAAATTTTGAATTAATTCATCAAAAGTAGGTCATTACACTTAAATCAAATCGTGATATGGACTAGTATCTGTAACTATTAAGCCGCAAAAGTCAATTTAAATATGAATCCTGCATGTTCTGTGTCTCTCTGTTAATGAAAGGAGTAGACGCACGGCAAGCTGACATTTTAATACACACACACTGAAGCACGTGACGGCCTTCGGGTGATTTCAGCGTAACTGTCGCCTCAAAGCAGGTAATGAGGACTTAAACACATAAACAACATCTCCAGAACTTCTCTGAGAGAGACTTAATGAGTATTGGACTGTTTGATTTGAGTAAAACTTGTTTCATATCGCATACACAGAATTGTTAAGGTATTCATGGCAACCCCTCAAAATAAAAGTCCAGTTTGATTTTAAGGCTATTTTTCAGTAGAATGTACAGGTGCTTCTCAATAAATTAGAATGTCATGGAAAAGTTAATTTATTTCAGTAATTCAACTCAAATTGTGGAAAACTCCTGTATACCAAATCTATTAATGCACACAGATATGAAGTAGTTTCAATGTAATGTTAAAGTGTGTTGTTTTTTAATATGATGTGATTTTCTTTACTCACATTTAACAAAAAAAATTAGAATATGGTGACATCCCAATCAGCTAATCCGACTGCTGATCTGGACAGTTGTCCAGAAGACAATCATTGACACCCTTCACAAGGAGGTAAGCCACAAACATTCATTGCCAAAGAAGCTGGCTGTTCACAGAGTGCTGTATCCAAGCATGTTAACAGAAAGTTGAGTGGAAGGAAAAAGTGTGGAAGAAAAAGATGCACAACCAACCGAGAGAACTTATGAGGATTGTCAAGCAAAATCGATTCAAGAATTTGAGTGAACTTCACAAGGAATGGACTGAGGCTGGGGTCAAGGCATCAAGAGCCACCAGTCATGTCAAGGAATTTTGCTACAGTTGTTGTATTCCTCTTGTTAAGCCACTGCTGAACCACTGACAAGGGGCGGACTTACCCATTTGGGCTAAGGAAAAGAAGAACTGGACTGTTGCCCAGTGGTCCAAAGTCCTCTTTTTCAGATGAGAGCAAGTTTTGTATTTCATTTGGAAACCAAGGTCCTAGAGTCTGGAGGAAGGGTGGGAGAAGCTCATAGCCCAAGTTGCTTGGAAGTCCAGTGTTAAGTTTCCACAGTCTGTGATGATTTGGGGTGCAATGTCATCTGCTGGTGTTGGTCCATTGTGTTTTTTGGTAACCAAAGTAACACCTCATGATTACCAAAAATTTTTTGGAGCACTTCATGCTTCCTTCTGCTGACCAGCTTTTTGAAGATGCTGATTTCATTTTCCAGCAGGATTTGGCACCTGCCCACACTGCCAAAAGCACCAAAGTTGGTTAAATGACCATGGTTGTTGGTGTGTTTGACTGGCCAGCAAACTCACCAGACCTGAACCCCATAGAGAATCTATTGGGTATTGTCAAGAAGAAAATGAGAAACAAGAAACCAAAAAATGCAGATGAGATGAAGGCCACTGTCAAAGAAAACCTGGGCTTCCATACCACCTCAGCAGTTGCCACAAACTGATCACCTCCATGCCACGATGAATTGAGGCAATAATTAAAGCAAAAAAAGGAGCCCCTTCTTCTAATTTATTAAAATAACAAAAAATTAACATACTTTCAAAAATGACAACAATTCACTCAATTTTTTTTTGTTTTTATTGGTCTTATGAAGTATTCTAATTTGTTGAGATAGTGAATTGGTGGGTTTTTGTTAAATGTGAGCCCAAATCATCACATAATTAAAGAACCAAAGACGTAAGTTTTTTTTTTTTTTTGTTTTTGTTTGTTTGCTGTTGTTTCTTTAACGGCGCTGGCGTGATCACTCTGCAAAGTTTTTTCTCTAACAGTGGAAAACAACTTAATATAGCCATTTTCTCTCATAAAGGTAAGAGTAATATCTCATTCTAAACTGCAAAGGGGCTAGCTTGTATTTGTGTGCACTTCACAATATCAGCAACAAACGTTGTGCTTTTATAAAATAAATAAAACAAACGCTTTCTGGTGCCTGGAGTATCAAAAAACACAACTAAACTCACCCAATAGACCTGATTAAAAAAAGCTTTAAATTACTAGCCTACTTTACAACTAAATAATTCAAATATAAAATAGAAACTCTTTCATTATGTAATCCATGCATTTCTCTTTAAAGGCAATGGTGAAAAAGATATTCATAACAATAACTTCATCAACATAAAAAATATAAAAACAAAAAAAAAAAAAAAAGAAAAAGACTAAAATTCCCAATTAAAATTATAACACTCTAACAAATAAATCCGTACAATTAAAATCTAAAACACAAATTATAATGGCAAATATAGGCTATGTAAAACTTTGTCCTATAATTGTAAAGCTGCTTTTTCTGATTTTTTTTTTGTTGCTCTGTTCTTAATACCTTAACATGTAAAGGATTTTCTGCAACGCAATTTTGTATGATATTTGAATTATTTATTACCCTCTTTTTTTTTTACACATCATGAATTTGTTGTATTCCCATTTGTAAAATGGGCAACAAATTAATTGTTGTAGGCTAACCCTAATCTCAAGATCTCTCAGGTTACGAATGTAGATTTTCTGCTTCTGTTTGGTGTAATATTTTTATGCAGAAATTGACTTTGGCATGCAAAAGACTGAAAATTCATAATTAATGGCATGGCTGGTTCAGTCGACAGAAATCCTCTCAGGTTACGAATGTAACCATGGTTCCCTGAGTAGGGAACGAGACACTGCGTCCTATAGGGTTCGCCATCGCGAACACCTCCGTAGCGGACCCATGTCTGGAAGTATACATTGAAAAAAAACACCCAGCGAAGTTGGCGGTTTACAGCCTCTGGCGCCACGCTACTGGTGCTGCATCTATAAATAAGTGCCAGGAGAACACGTCATTCACTTCTTCATCTAAAGCTTGCGTCCGAAGCTACGCAGGGAGCTAGGAGGGATGCAGTGCCTCGTTCCCTACTCCAGGGAACCATGGTTACATTCAGAATCTGAGAGATGCTTTCTTTCAAGGGAACTTCTGAACTGTAGCTACCTAGAAGTGCGCCAATGGGGGAACGGTATACCACGCATATGGCACTGAGGGGAGTGCAGGCCAGAATCATGGCAAAATACTCACTACCAACTCTATCGTTTCCATGGGAGTTGCCCCTGGAACGCTTAGGACGGCTGTCCACGACATTATCCCTTACACGGCCCAAAGGCCTAAGCTACATACCCAGTTATTTGTTAGGGTCTAGGCCCGGGGTAGAGCTAAAGGCTTTGAATCAGGAAGGATTCTTTTAAAGGGGTACGGCTAAGAACCCAGTATTTATGGGTGTTGCCTCACACAGGGCTACCGCTTGCTCTCACATAAGCTTGCTGAAGGAGCTGTCTCAACAGATCCCCAGTAGCAACACCCTGTTTAGATAGGCATCCGAGGATACATAAATGGAGTGGTGCCCAAGATAAACGGGGCTTTTACCAACTCAAGAAAGGGTACGAAGCAACCGCCCAAAGCCCTCACCATATAGGAGTTTAGAAAGAACGCAGCGCACTAGCGTGCGAACTTACCGCAGTGTGGATTTCAGAAAGTGTGCAAAGACTTCCTGTGCACACTTACCATAACATGGATTTTCAAATACTGTTCTAAGGAGAGGCTCTCATGGCACTCTGATCGAGCAGCTCATAGATGGAATGGTGCATCTCAAACAATAACTCGATCTGTGGAAATAATGCTGGAGCGCTCTGCGGAAAAAAACAGAGAACTCAGTCTCATATGAGAGGAGAACTCCGGATTCCGAGAAGCGCACTCATAGGCAACCCTTTCTGGAAAGGGGAGCGCTGATAAACTACCATGAGAATCGCCCAAATAGCCCCTCACGTTGAGGGAAGCGATGCTTGAAGTGTATAAACAAATACACGCTGGCTGAATGGAGCCCAAGGAACCAAGGTCTAACCATCTCGAAAAGGGAACAAAGCTGAGCGCGTAACCCTTACCGTACAGGATTTCAGAAAAGTGCACAGAGTCTTGCGTGCACACTTACCACTTACGTGGATTTTAGAAAGAGCACAGAGCTTAGCGTGTGTACTTATAGGTTCCTAAGCATCGCAGAGGTGCTGAACCGCACGGGAGAGGCAAGCTCAAATTTTGCAAACCTCTGGCGAGGGGAGCATCAACTGAGGCAGTATATACAGGAAGACTTCCGTAACTACCACCTCCACTTCCCGCTGTATGCGACAGCACAACTAAGCGGCCAGGAGGCCCCTCAGGGTGACCTGGCCGGACATCCATGAAATTCCCTGCAGTGAATCACATCCCTCAGGTCCTGCTTATCTTCTCTTAAATTTAAATTAAATTAAATTAAAAATTAAATTTATGCATTTAGCAGACGCTTTTATCCAAAGCGACTTATAGTGCATTCAGACTATCAATTTTTACCTATCATGTGTTCCTGGGGAATCGAACCCCCAACCTTGCGCTTCATAACGCAATGCTCTACCACTTGAGCTACAGGAGCACTTCTCTTGACGCACGATTCCTCACAATTCCCTGCAGGCAGGGGAGGAGCGCGAGCCATGACACTAGCCTTCTGCGCCCATCTTTGATCCTCAGATCGAGACGGGCCAGGACCCCTATGTTGTTCGGGCTCGGACCTGGACCTTCGTGGAATGATGGATTTTTCTGGGAATGATTTAGAAAAATAAACTATTAATGGAGATATAAACTGGGAATGATTTAGAAAGATATACTTTTTATAATGGTGTTTTATTGTAGGCCTAGGCATTTTACCCATTCTATTATTAAAGGAAACATGGAGATTGAACAACAAAACTGGACATCTAGTAAAATGAGTTTCTGCTATGATTTGTATTTCACAAGTCTACTACCTCATGAAAGCCAATTCGTCAATCTCAGCAACTTCACACCATCGACTTCTCAGCAACTTCAGAACAAATTATCTATACATTACGACACATTACTGTGCAGGCATACACTTGTCCTGTGTATATCCCCCCGTTCCATGAAGTTAGAGGATAAGTGGCTACAACAAATTGCTCTGAAGCAATTGTTTATACAGTAGGTCATACATTATATATCAGGTAATATCAATAAAAAGGTGGATTTTTTTTTTCAAATATTCAAATATGTTTGAAATTTATCGTTCTACTGCTGGGTTAAATGAACCCAAAATGGGTTTTATATATATATATATATATATATATATATATATATATATATATATATATATATATATATATATATATAAAAAACACACACACACACACTATGATAACAGTAACCATTCACATTTGAACTCGCGTGACTTGCTGCATGCTCTCTTTCACATCCTCCACATTTCTAACCCAGGTTACTTATTACTGATATCAACCCAAATTGGGTCAAATCAAGCCAGCTTCCTAACCCAACAGTCTCAACTGCATTTGGATTGAAACAATTATCAGCATGTTTTATATGTGTAGGTTATAAAAAAAGTACTCAGTGTATGTTTATGCCAAATTACTTCAAAATATAAGAATGTTTTTAGGTCATACATACCACATAATATTAGTTTTAAAAATACTTACAATAGAAATAATTTGTAATTTTACAGATTATTACCCATTTATTCCCCAAATTTAGCATATTATTCCCTTGTAACTACACGGAGGTATTGAATAGGTACACTATAATTACAAAAAAGTTACACTGTAAATTATGTTTAATTACACATTATGTTGCAGATTGTAATCTTAAGAATTACCGAAATTAGTGTAAAAGAAGAGAAGCTGCTGCTCCTCAACGTCAGGGCAAAGATTGAGGCAGCCATCTGTTTCTCCACACTTTTTTACCTTCTCATTTGTTAATTTCTTTTTATCATTGCATGTGAAACTGAGGCAGCAAAACATGGTTGAAATGCACATTGTTGCCTGGTATCGACATCTTACTGGGAGTAATACAATTTGCCTTGTTTTTTTATTTTTTTCTTCCTCATCCAATCACATATCATTTTACTGTCAGAGTGTCGATGGGTCTTAAAGTACTCATAATTTCAAACCCATACACAGTAAACATCAGAGCACCACTATATTGTGGTTTAAATATTAAATGCGGGGTAGATGGAATATAGATGTGTGGAGTGGTTTAAGTGATGTATGAAATCATTTCCACCAAGGGCAAAAGCGTCACGGGCCCAGAAACAGAGTTTATTGTGCATTTATTTTTTTAGTCAAGAAGAGAATAAAATATTAGCATGCTAAGCACACCAGGCCCGGCTGTGAAAGAAAGGTGTACAGAAAGCCAAAGATTCAAGATGACATTTGGCTACCACATAGAGCTGCATAAACCTCCTAAAACTGCTTCGCCAAAGGATGGAGTGCCAGCGTGGATCTTTCGTTTAGGGACAGATTTAGATATGTTGATAAAGGGTGGGGCAAAATCTACTGAAATTGATCTGAGCACTTTCATTTCTAGGTTCCTAATAAATGATTCACAGAACACCTCAAAATGCAATCTGTTTATATATTGATAGATTTTGATCAATCAATACAACAACATGTATGTGCACAATTCATATGAACTATTTATGGTGTCTCTTGGGAGCCTGACAGCTGTGGTCACTATGAATTGTCAACGTGATTTCATGAGTATACACTACATATGTATTTTATAAGGTGTTGTTTACACACTTATATGTAACATAAAGACAGCATCTAAAACTTAAATTGTATATGTATAAATCCTTATTGAATCTAATGCTAAATTTGTGGAATTAATCTGTAAATTCTGTTAAATTTATTCTAAATTATATTATGCTTTCAGTCGTGTTTATGTAACACGGAGAGGGACTCGAACACGGATTGCTGGCATAGGAGGCAGGCGCACTAAGGCGCAAGAAGGCTAAAGACCACAGCCTCTTAAGATCAGGGGAGTGAGGTTTTTGCCGAGTTCACACTGCACTGATTTTCACTCACTGACAGGTTTTGCGAAATCGCAGACAAATGGCTGAAATCGGAGGCCAATCGGTGCTCATTCACGCGAGTGACAATCACACAGTGTAAATTATTAAAGACTCGATCTGAGAGAATCGCTGATGCCTCATCGACGCCCGTGCTAAATATCCGGACATGTCGGCAATTCAAAATCCTGCTGTGTGAAATTAGTTCTGACTGAAAAATACTGTACATCGGCGATGACCTACAGCCAATGAAAGAGCAAGATACAGGGCAACGGGAAATTTGAGGAGGAATTATCTTGCGTTATTTCACTTATCACGTAAATTTGATTGTGAAATGTAGTTTGCAGACCAGACAGAGTTGTCTGCGATTCTTCCTATTATAAAGTCATGCAGTGTGTAACCTCCTGTCGCCGATCCACCGTGCAATGTGAACACAGCAGCAACTGAATACTACTCCAGATAGTCGTGCAGTGTGAAATCAACGGTGATCCGACGACTTTGAAAATCGTAGTGTGAACTCTGCATTTCCTGCACACCACCTACTGGCTGGGCTCCATTACATTTACATTTACATTTACATTTACATTTACATTTACTTTTAATTCAGCCAAAAATGAAAAATTTGCTGAAAACGTATTTATGTTAAGGCCATCCAAGATGTGAATTTTGTTTCTTCTTTAGAACAGATATGGAGAAATGTAACATTACATCTCTTGCTCAATAATGAATCCTCTGCAGTGATTGGGTGCCGTCAGAATGAGTTCAAACAACTGATAAAAAACATAACAATAATCCACAAGTAATCTATATGACTCCAGTCCATCAATTAATGTATTGTGAAGCAAAAATCAGCATGTTTCTAAAATGCATGCACTCTTAAAAACACTGGGTTAAAAACAACCCCATTTGAGTTATTTTAACCCAAAGGCTGGGTAAATATAGGACATAACACATTTTCGGTTATTTTTTACTATAATACCAGCTTATTTTTACTTCATACATGAATTACTAATTTACATGTAATCAACCAGTCTCTCAATCACTCTGTTTCCACAAAAACAGCGCTGGTTCTCCTGCCCGATCAGTTTTGGTTAACTATTACTTGAATTTCAAATTATTACATTTCATTCTATTCCGTGTGACTTCTGGTGTCAATTTGTTTTAAGGATTACAGAAAGTTGAGAGTATACTTTAAAACCTTGAAATGAATAACAATTCAGTTTCAAAATTCATTTAAAAAATATAAAAAATTAACTAATTATTATTTACAACTTTTGCCTCAATAAACTCTAAATTTACTGCTTGCAGATGTTAGTAAGGTAGTTGTTAAAGTCAGTGTTAAGCTATAACAAATATTAGTTTTTAGTTGCACACCACAGAAAAAAAAATGCATTAACCACCCAGCCAAATCTGAATGCTAAAAAAATCTGCTAAGAAAATAAAATAAAGTACCAAAATCTTGAAAAAAAAAATAAGCGGTGTTCTCTACTCTCAAATGCTGGGGGCGTGTCCGCTGTCGGCACTGAAACCACACCCACTCGCGGGAAAGCTGCCATCTCTCTCAACTGTCAAATACTGCTAAAACTTTAGTGGATGCTCCCTCTAGCAGCTTCATTTAAATAAGGAGACCAAGCTGTTTTGTAAATTATCACAACCAGGTAATAGCAAACTGTAGGCTGTAGTAACTAATGGTAATGACAGTAACTCGCATTCAAGCAGGCGAACCACTGATGCTAATTCGCTCGAGTTATAAGGTGTGTTCGAGTTGAAGTAGCACTGCTCAGAACGATTGGTGTATGACATCAAAGTAGCGTGAGAGCAATGTGAAAGCATAGAGAGCCATCTGCTCTCTAGCTCTCATGGTACTTTAATGTCCCACAACGATCAGTCTGCACAGCTCTGCTTCAAGTCGAACACACCTCTTATTGGGCCTCATTTATCAATCTAACGTAGAAATGAGCACAGATTCATATGCACAAATCAACTTGCGACAGAGTTCACGTGTGATTAATTAAACATTAAAAAAACAACACATAAATATCACGCCCCTAAAAACACCCTGGTTTAGAAGCCTCACCCCTAGAGTCTACGACAGGAAGAAACGAAACCCGGCCAAAAATCTTATTGGTCAACAGTCAACTGTATGTTATACAGGTATGGGGGTGGACCAGTGCATTAACTACATTAAAATATTTTAATCACGTTATTTTTTCATAACTAATTAAATAAGGTAACGCGTTAAACTGACAGTCCTTATATATATATCTCAGTGGAGTGCGGTGGTGTTTTAAAAGGAGGAGGCATATAATGGCCTACATATGTCCCTGTTACACTTAAATGTTGTCACTTTTTCCTGGTTAAATAAATATTACATAAAAATAGAACAAATAATTCTACTTTTATGTTTATTAATATTATTTTATTTAATACTTTTAATACTAATTATACATTTCATAGTGTTTTTATGCATTTTATATTTATTCCAAAATAATAAAGGCAGTAACAAATTTTTTTTTGTAGTTTTAGTTTCCACATTCTTATTTTTATGAATGTAACTGAATGTAATTACAGGATGTAAGGATGTTAGAGTGAAAAGGATTTATTTGTACTATTACTATTATTATTATTCTGCAGAAGAACATTCTTTCCAAAGAATCTCAGTTAACTAAATATATAAGCTAGTTGCAGTGATTTTTACAATGACAGTGTACTGCAATCAAATTTATATGCATCAATACGTCTGAGATCATTTTACAGTAGCTGTGTCCTGCTTTTACAGCTGCTGTATAAACTCTTGGTAATATGTACAGGTGCTCACCACCAAAACACATAAAACACAACAAAAAAAAACACATCTTTTTCTCCTCATATTCTCCTCCACACACAACATATAGAGTAAAAAAAAAACAGAAAAAACAAAATATATATCAAAAATGCCCCAAAAATATCTTAACCTACGTTTTGTTGTAGTAACAAGAGGAGGTAAGACAGTAGAAAAAAATGACAAACATAACTCAGACACCTGTGAACACCGAGCAGTGCTTGTTGTAAGACAGTAGACTTCTTTATTATACTTCTCTGACTGGACTAGCAAGGAGTAGTTAGAATCGATGAGAAGGTAATTTCAGGTAAATGTCTGCACTGACCATGAATATACTATGTAATATAATGTTTTCTGCAACATTTGGGGGGAATCTTGTGGAATCTCATAAGTGGACTCGAGAAAATGCCTCCGACGTCTGCTGCTTGGGGACCTACACAATTAAAAGTAGGTCTTGAGGAATTACTATTCACAGGTAAGACTGAAAAGTTGTTGACTGACACTGATCTGGTTGTATTTGGTCATTAAAACATGATGCTGACAATAATTCACTGTCAGACTATTAATAGCTAGCGATATCGTTATTTAGCTGCGAGTTGAGACATTATAGATAACCAGAAAGTTTGTATTCTTTCTTATATAGTTTTAGCATATGGTATATAATATGTCATAAACTAAATTGCCTATAATCGAGATATTCATTTATATTGCTTTTTTTTTATATCAAAACTGACTTGTGTCAACCTAACGTTACTCGTTTCGGCTAAGCAGCATGAATCTACCATTAACCGCTAGTAGTTGGCTAGCTGACATTCACTAACTCTTCTCACACAGCCTGAAGGTTTCCCAAAAACATACAGTTGAGGAGGCAGTGAGAAGTAGCTCTAAGAAGGGAAGGTTCTTCCGCAAGCGAGTCCTCCGTGCTATGCAGTGAACACTTCAAGCTGAAGGACTTTGACAGGGCAGGTCAAACTGTGAGGATTAGGGATGGAACTAAACCATCGATCTTCATTCCGCCCCCCCATCTACAAAGAGTAGGTTTTATCATCACTGGATTACAAGGATTTGATAGCATGTCATTAAATAGTTAGTGACATATATTTAATATTTACTTTAGCCTGTGGCAACCAGGAAAACAGAGGCCTCAAGCTGAGGAGTTCTGTTCTCAGGATTTCCAAGAGATCGACCATCTTCTGCCTAATGTTGTGAGTATTTGTACTAGTTAAGACTAGAACAACTGTGAGCATTATGGCTATGGTCAAATTCTATCCTATCTGTTTCTCTCCTCCACTGTTTTCAGACACATTCACACATACACCTGCACACATTGAATGATACACATACAAACACAATGCCAAGCCTGTCCTCAACATGATGATGTTGGACATGCTGAAAAGACGACAAGAGGAAAACCCAGCTAAATATGTAAGTGTAACTCTGATGTTGGATGCCATGGCTATCAAGAAACACATTCAGTACAATACGCAGAATAAATGAATGAAACAGATGTTGCCTCAGAGGCTCTTGTTTTCATGGTTGTTGGCTTACAAGGACATTGGAAGGCTCCAATTGCCTACTACCTCACCAACACTCTGTCACCAGATACACAGAAGGTGTTAATTCTTCATGCATTGGAGGAACTGCATGAGCGTGGCATAAGGGTACTCTGCATCACAATGGATCTGGCATGTAATATGTTGCAGGTCTACAGTCCTATAAAGAGAAGTACTGGCCAGATCAACTGGACACACATTGTTTAATCAAATGATTTTCAAACAAAAAACAAATTAACAGACAAGCATGTACATTTCGATTCTCAGAATATGAAGGTTTCCTTGGCCGCACAGACACTCAGTCGCTCCGTGACAGTAGCTCTGCGAACAAATCCAAACATTTGCTTTTAGATGATTGCTATCCACAGTTCAAACACTGTGAAGCAACAGCTGAATTCATTGAGGTAGTACTATATGCAAACATGGTTATGAATAAAATGCTTTCATTTAATGCAAACATTTGCTTTTAGATGATTGACAGGCTCTTCGACATTATGAACAGCCGCAATCCACGAGCTAAAGGGTTCAAAAGTCCCCTGGCTGCATGGAATTGAATTGACAGAGTAGCGTTCTTGTTGAGAGCCAGGGAAATATTTGATACGTTTGGTGATGAAAGATGATACACCCCTTCACCAATTAAAGAATTCATTTAAAACGGTCAAGTTTATGTTTGTGTTAAGAGTTCATAAGTTCATAGCATCATAAATTCATTTGATGCTCTGTTTCCTTGTTCTGATCTTTTCATTGACTGTTTTGTTTTGTTGGTATTCTTCTATGTTCAGTATTTTTCAGTTCATACAGGTTGCACAATGGTATGTATGGCACTATCTTCATATGTTTCAGACCTTCCCAGTTCTCTTCTAATATTGTTGTTAGTCAGCTTAATGGCCTAGAGAAATAATTTACTTAAATTATCCTAAACCTAAACTAATTTACACTCTTAAGGAGCATGCAGTAATTTTGCAGTATTCACTTTACATTATACATCTTTATGTACTCTGAAAATGTACACCCCTGCACCCTACCATATCTCAGAATCACTTTGCGCCAGCGAGATGACAATGGTATTAATATTTAAAGAACACGGCGGGTGAGAGTTCTGTGGGGGAATTCACATTGAAATGTAAGTATTGTGTTTTCATTTACTCAAATACCTAAAAGCTAGGGGTTTTTTTAACACAAAGCCCACAGACAATAAGACAACTGCTATATAAGGCAATAGTCTTTCCCTGAGAGATAGAGGAGAGAAGAGCACAGGAGAGCAAGTGTCCTGGGACAGGTGAGGGAGTGAGTGGAAGCTGGTAGAGCTGCTCAGAGAGGACATCAAACTCCAGAAAGAGAGACAGAGTAGAGAAGAGCACAGGAGAGCAAGTATCCTGGGACAGGTGAGGGAGTGAGTGGAAGCTGGAGGAGCTGCTCAGAGAGGGACATCAAACTCCAGAGAGAGAGAGAGGAGAGTAGAGAAGAGCACAGGAGAGCAAGTATCCTGGGACAGGTGAGGGAGTGAGTGGAAGCTGGAGGAGCTGCTCAGAGAGGATATCAATCTCCAGAGAGAGAGACAGAGGAGAGAAGAGCACAGGAGAGCAAGTGTCCTGGGACAGGTGAGGGAGTGAGTGGAAGCTGGTGGAGCTTCTCAGAGAGGACATCAAACTCCAGAGAAACACAGAGAAGAGAAGAGCACAGGAGAGCAAGTGTCCTGGGACAGGTGAGGGAGTGAGTGGAAGCCGGTGGGAGCTGCTCCAGGGGAGGATATCAATCTCCAGAGAGAGAGAAAGAGAGGAGAGAGACACCACAGGAGAGCAAGGTGTCCTGGGACAGGTGAGAGAGTGAGTGGAGTGAAGCTGGGTGGAGCTGCTCAGAGAGGACATCAAAATCTCAGAGAGAGACAGAGGAGAGAAGAGCACAGGAGACCAAGTGTCCTGGGACAGGTCAGGGAGTGAGTGGAAGCTGGTGGGAGCTTCTCAGAGAAGGACATCAAACTCCAGAGGAAGGAAAGGACAGGAGGAGAGGGCCACAGGGGGAGCAAAAAAAAGAAGGGGGGAGGGGGGGAGGGGGGGGGAGAGGAAAAACAGGTGAGGGAGGAGTGGAAGCTGGTGGAGCTGCTCCAGAGAGGACATCAAACTCCAGAGAGAGACAGAGGAGGGGAGCAGTGTCCTGGGACAGGTGAGGGAGTGAGTGGGAAGCTGGTGGAGCTGCTCAGAAGGATATCAATCTCCAGAGAGAGAGAGAGAGACAGAAAGGCACAGGAGAGCAAGTGTCCTGGGACAGGTGAGGGAGTGAGTGGAAGCTGGTGGAGCTGCTCAGAGAGGATATCAATCTCTAGAGAGAGAGAAAGAGGAGAGAAGAGCACACGAAAGCAAGTGTCCTGGGAAAGGTGAGGGAGTGAGTGGAAGCTGGTGGAGCTGCTCAGAGAGGATATCAATCTCCGAGAGAGAGAGAGGAGAGGAAGAGCACAGGAGAGCGCGTGTCCTGGGACAGGTGAGGGAGTGAGTGGAAGCTGGTGGAGCTGCTCAGAGAGGATATCAATCTCCAGAGAGAGAGAGAGAGACAGAGTAGAGAAGAGCACAGGAGAGCAAGTGTCCTGGGACAGGTGAGGGAGTGAGTGGAAGCTGGTGGTGCTGCTCATAGAGGATATCAATCTCCAGAGAGAGAGACAGAGGGAAAGAGAGAAAAGAGCACACGAAAGCAAGTGTCCTGGGAAAGGTGAGGGAGTGAGTGGAAGCTGGTGGAGCTGCTCAGAGAGGATATCAATCTCCAGAGAGAGAGACAGAGGAGAGAAGAGCACAGGAGAGCAGGGAGAGACAATGGTTAACAAATAAACAAACAGTGAAAAAATGGGTACATTACAATTTTTCACATTTCCAATGAAACAACCTAATTTCTGTAGTTTACTTTTGTGATGTAAGTTAAAAATTAAATAAGTTGTATACATTATTCATTTTTGCAGTGTAATTTATTTGTAAATAAGCCTGAGTACTTTCCATACATTTTGTATTTTTGTTTTGCATATTGTGTAAATAAAAGTAATTATGTTCATTGTTAATTTGTTTTTAATGCAGCTTACATTTTTTTCACTAAACATTCTTCGGTTTAATTTTTTTGTCCTGTAAATATTTTTTTTTTCACATTAAAACAAATGTTCTATATATTACTGAAAGTACTTTTACAACTATGTTTGTTCGTAGTCGTATTTGTCTTTTTATTATTAAATCAAAATGTTGCCCAACACCTCTTCGCACCATTTATATATGACCACCAGATGCTACTTAACATCAGAAAAACAATGGATATATGCAGCATCAAAGATGTGTCGGCTGCGTATCCCAGCTCTCCACCTCCTCTCTTCTGGACAACTCTACCTGTGTGGTTGCGCCGTGTGCCGTATGCGCTCACTGGAGGAAATGGCGCAGGAGAAGAGGAAAGCGGGGTGGTAAAGTCTGGTCTGGCTAGCCTGCCTTGCCGAGGAGACTGTGAACGTGAAGTGGATGGTCTTCACATCGTGACGTGTTCTTTGGAGACGCCTCACCAATGGATCGTTCACCTGTCAGGGGACTCGTCAGTACAGCCCCCTCGGTGGAGCAATCCTTACGCACAGCGAGGTGGAGCGGATCAGCGGCATCTTCGTCCATTGTGTCAGGCAGTGAAGCATGTACCGCAGTCGGTCAGTGACTCTCTACCTATTAAGATGGCTTTAGTAAACTCTAGATCATTGGGAAATAAAAAGTTTATTTATTCAATGACTTTATAACTTCTGGCAATATTGACTTTCTGTTTGTGACGGAGACCTGGCTCTCAGTTGATGATCTTAGTTCATTCTTGGAACTCACACCTAGTAACTATAACTTTTTAAATACCCCACGTCGTTCCGGCCATGGTGGAGGACTGGCATCCGTTTTTAAAAACTGTTTCTGCTGTCGGATAATGGACACAGATTGCTTCTCAGATTTTCTCACTGGATCAGACAAACTTGTTGGTAGTTGCAGTAGTATACCATCCTCCGAAAACAAACAAAGACTTCCTAAATTAGTTCTCTGACTTCATAGGTGTGATAACTCCCAAATACGAGAGACTTTTAATTGTTGGTGATTTTAACATTCATGTATGCTGTGACTCTTCATGACTCACTAGCCAAAGACTTTGTGAATCTTATAGAAGCCTGTGATTTTGTTCAATGGGTAAACGAGCCAACTCATGTACATGGACATATACTTGATCTGAGTATAAACTCATGGTTTTCCCTATCTCCAGATGTTTCAGAGTGGTGATCCTATTTTTCTCAGATCATAAGACCAGTTGTTTTTTTTAATGCCGATCTTTCTTGTCATATCAATTACACCTGTTAGACTTATGCAAATGGTCACTTGTGGAAGTTTATCCTGCCCCTGCCTCTGCTGAAACCTTTCCTGCCATTTCTTGGGCACTTATCAGATGTTTCCTATTGAACATCTAGCAAATACAATGTGACGTTGATGAACTACTCCAATTATGTAATTCTCTTTGTACCAGCGTGCTTGATGCTATTTTGCTTGCCCCTCCTGAGACTTAAACATCAGAAAAATAAAACTGAACAGTAACACTTTCATGCATCTAAGACCAAAACTTTGGAAGAGCAGAGCGCAGATGGAAAAAAGATATAGCTACAGGTGTCCTGTGAGAATACTACAGGAGTCTTTAATATCATATCAGAAAGCTGTCAAGGCTGCTAAGTCTTGCCATTTCTCTGAGATAATTGATAAAAATATTAAACAAGATCCTAGAATTATTTTTATTTTTAAGTCTGTCTTTAACCCTGTAGGAAACAATTATCTCACTGAATCATCCTCTGTGTGAAAAATTTCTGAGTTTTTTTTTTGTTGTTGACAAAATAGTAGTGATTAGACGGTCTATATTACCATCATCTGTTGATCCAGCCGATCCTGTAATGGCCACCAGGTTTTAAAATTATTTTAAGCGAATTACTATATCTTGTCTAACAGATATAGTCAACAATTTGAACCTTCTACCTCCTCTCTTGATATTATTCCTACTCGTTTTTTTTAAGGAGATGATTGGACCAGTGTTGGGACATGGATCCTGGTAATTGCTCAGCAAAGCCTTCTCGCAGGCTCTGTCCCGCTCTTCTCGTATGCCAGGGAGGTGAGACCAATATCAGAAAAGACCTAATTTGGACATCCTTTAGTTTAATCAAATTTAGACCGATTTCTAATTTACCTTTTTATATCTAGATCCTAGAAAAGAAGCAGTGCTACTGCAATTACAGAGCTTCCTTAATGCAGATATTATCGCCGGTAAATTTCAGTCCGGTTCTAGGACAAACCACAGTACAGAATCTGCACTATTAAGAGTTTTGAATTCTGCTATCTGTTGACTCAGGAGACTCAGTCATTTAATGCTCTTAGACTTGAGTGCAGCATTTGATACTGTTGTTGATCATGCCATTCTATTGTCACCTCTTGAACATTATGTGGGCATCCGAGGAGGTGTGCCCTCAGCTGGTTTAAATCTTTTCTTTTTGAGTAGGACCTTTCTGTGGCATTTGGGGGCTCTGTCTCATCCATATCCTCTTACACTGTGGTGTTCCTCAGGATCCATTTTGTCTCAACTCTGTTTTCATTATATATTTTTATATTTTACCTCCGTTCTATTATTCTTAGAAGGCATGGAGTATTTTTTCGCTTGTATGCAGATGACCTCAAATTGATCTGCCTTTTGCTTGACACACTGACAAGAAAGGCTTAGAAATCTTGCTTGCCTGTCTAAATGACATAGATCCTGGATGTCCTAAAATTTTCTACATCTTAATGCAGTAAAACTGAAGCAATTATGTTTAGGCCCTCTGTGGGTAAAGGATAAAACATTGTTGATGTTGGAAATCTGCACTCTTATATCAATAACTGTAGAAAATTCTGGGGAGGAATAACTCTGGACTCTTCCTTTAAGTTTGATCATCACATAAACATGTAGTTAATGTAGTTAAGTCAGGCTTTTTTCATCTGAAACTTATGTCTAGGTAAAACAGTTTCTGTCCCAAAAGATCTTGAAAAAGAGTCACACATGCTAGCAATACGTAA
>NC_056600.1:29815506-29840307 GCF_018340385.1 Cyprinus carpio
GAAGCAGGAGACTGCTTCTCAGAACACATAAACGCAGGGCAATGAACGCAGACATGTCATCTTGCTTTCGGAAGCAGGACACTGCTTTTTGGGAGCGCAGCTGGTCAAGACAGTTCTGGGAGGTAATAATACCAAACCACTTTGATGACAGACTTTGGCTAAGGCATTTTAGAGTGACCAAAACAAAAAAATTTCAGATGTTGTGCAATGAGTTGTTTAGTCCATTAATGTCATCCCATCGTGCCCCAGTTCCGACAGAGAAGCACATTGCCATTGCACTGTTTAAACTGGCTACAAATACAAGCAAAAATCACATGACTTTTGATTTTCAGAATTTATAAAGATTCTGGCATTTCCATCCAGCAATATTTTGGCGCACAGTCCAAAATGCACATAAAAATAGGTGGATGGAAACACAGCTACTGTCAGGGCCTTGCTGCTCAGCTGAAAACCAGGCAATGTGTCAGCATTAAAAAACCTGTCCAGCACTGGTACATTCAGGTTTATCCTGCAGTACAGGGGTCTGGTCTGATTTAGGGAAAGAAGGAAAAGAGAAATTGTTTAGAGCTATGACAATGTAATTAGTAGAAGAAATTAAGGGTTTGGTTCCGAAATGCTATAAATCCATTTTAATTAATTTGAGTAAAAATATTTTTTCTTTACCAAGAAAATGGCAAGATGAAAACCACTATTTTCTGTTTCATATTGAAACAACCTAGTAAGTTGATCCACATATGACAGTCTCTGAACTGTCAATATGAAAGTCAATATAATCATATATGTAGGCACTGGACTAAATTCAATCAATCATTGCTCCCAAAACAATTACACTGACAAGCTACAAAATATTGTGTTCCTAATCGAATGCGATTTATCTGTGATTATGAATGCAATATGGCGTAGCTCTTCAGTGATCTACGGCTCTGTGTTCTAAATGCTGCTCCATCTGAAAGCACGTGATGGCCATTTACTACTAATCACAGAACCGTTTTTACTGACGAGATGCACACGACAATCACATGCGATTTATCGTGCAGCCCTAATTATTTTGTTTGTTTGTTGATCATAAAGTATGAAGTAGATTAACTAGGATGCCGGGTGTATTCAAAGCGCCGCCATTACTGTCTAGAGTGCGTGGAATGGTGCGCTGTGATTGGTTAAGTGGATGTATCGCATTCTGCAGAGAAGGGAGACTGGTGTATGACACGGTTTGGAAAGACAGGGAAAAAATATGATGGAATAACACGGCGGATATTGCATTTAGCGTAAAATTAAAAATGGACTTTTCAATACTGACCAGATACAATACTGATTTTAGCAGAAACTCTTTAAAAAAAAAACAAAAAAAAAATATGGCATTTATCGTGTTTTGGAACCAAATTGTTTAAATATTGAGGTACTTCAGTAAACAATGTTTAGTAACTATTAAAGGCCCCGGTATACTTCAAACAAAATCGAAGAACGAACTGATATGACGTCATTTCGAACAAAATCAGTTCGAAACGAAGTTCGTTTTGAGTTTGTTTCTGCAGTTCGAAACAGCTCACCAAAGTGAACTTTTAGGGGGAGTTTGTTTTGGTTCCTAAACACCTTTTGAGCTTCCATTGGTCCATGGGGATTACGCAATCGGTGGGTGTGTTTTGAAACTCCACCTTCATTGACATGCGACTTTTTTTTTTTTTTTTTTCGGTTTGTTCCTCATTCTGCTGAGGTCCTACAGGAAAGCAACATCTCCTGAATACACTGGAGTGTCGAATAGCTGAGCTGTACAAATTTATATGCACCTGTACAATCACTCGTTGAGAGACTTTAAAGATTCAGAGAAAGTATTTAATTCCTAGAAAGAAATTGCAATGAAGCTTGGTGTCGACGACCCCGAGTTGTGCAAAAAGCAACGCAGAGAAACATCCGAGACAAGTTTTCCAAAGCCATGAAAAGAATGAAAGAAAAGGGTAAAGATATAAGGTAGCAAGTACCAAATACATGTGTTTCAAATCAAAGTTACACCATTACTCATAGCTGACTGACTGACTGACTGATAGCCCCATAGCCTACTACAGTAAGCTGTGATCCAGCGGTTTACTGCCTTACATATTAGCGATTTTGGCTTCCAACGACTATGAAAAATACAATAATCGAGATAAAACTTTTATTGCACCCCATTCTGCCCCCTTTCCAACACTGCACTTTTGTTCTTCCATAAAAGCTCAATTTCATGTGCAAATTAGTAAAATCATGTTACGTGACTTTAGCAAAATGGGATGTGCTTGATTTATAGAAGCATATTAGATTTATTCATGTTTTTAAAATGTGTGAAAGAGAACTTGCGCTGTTTCTCAGGAATATATATGCGCTCAGAGACAGAACAGAACACGGACATGTAAAGTCATCTTTTAGCTCAAGGTGCGCACCTAAATGGTCAAATACACGCAAAAATGTGTCAAAAAGCATTGATTCGTAATTATTAATGTAAAGCTTCGTCAGTCATGTAATAAATGAACATAAAAGGTTGAGAATGAAAATACACGTGTAACAGTGAATTGGATGCATGCAGCTCTTAAAGTGACACCGGGCTATTCCTGGTGCAACTGTGTGCTTGAAATTGATCAAACAAGACTAGACAAATTCAAAATCACACACTGCTCGAGTGAAGGACTTTTGTAGCTTTAATAAGAAACAAATAAAGTTTAAAGGGGGTACAATGCTGTTTCATGCCTTTAGAGTTGCTTACACTATTAAAGAGATGGATTCTAGTGTTAAGCATGGACTAAGTTTCAAAAAACTATTTGGATGTATAACAGAGTATTTTTTTAAATCGTGGCTCTTCATGACATAAATAAGGGTGGAACTCCTTATATGGGCATTTCTTCCGGAAGAGTGCGCCCATCAACGCGCTTCATTCGCCTGCGCTGCACGGGACTCGCTTAGGAAGAATGTCTCTAAAGAAGTGTGTTTTTGGTTGTGAGGGAAAAATAACATTGTTCAGCTAACCAAAGAACCCAGCATTACGTAAACAGTGGATGCAGTTTGTTTTTTCTGGGCAGTTTCTCATGTGTTTTTGTTGACAAACGTTTTATAAACAACAAGGACCAGTTCGATGCTGGATTTCCACCGTTTGATACTGAAAGATGGACTGCAGATGGCAAGTGTAACGGCATCAAATCTCTCTTTTTGTTGCCGATCGATGCTCAAGTGCTCGTCACTCTTTAGCTCCTCCCACAGCATGCCTCCAGGAGCTCAGTTGTTTTCTGAGAGAATCGTTAAGCTGTATCTTTCTTTTATAAATATGATAAAACTGAAGACTTTTGGGAGATATGAAGGATGCCATACTACTCTATAGGTATCCCAGATTAACATGAAAATGGGTGAAACTGTGTGTGTTATGTCCCCTTTAATTCTTACAGTGAAGACAATGCTGTTTTATTTTACATTTGATTATTCATTTCTCTAGTAGACTGTTAGTGTTAACTGCTTGAGACTTTTTTATTGTAATAGCAGGACTTAGACAAGCGTTGTAGATTGAAGTGTGAGCTTTTATTAAAACACAGCGTGGTCAAAACAGGCAAGGGCCGAACAACAACAAACAGGAATATCCAAGGGCAAAACACAATCGTATTCCAGAAAAGTGCAATGGTCAGGGCAGACAGCAAAACGTTCACAAAACAATGGTCCAAGGTCAAAATACAAATGGGCAATCCAAAGTAACAAAACAAGACAAGACAAAGAAAACAAGGCAATGGCAGGGAAAACGCTTGGTAGAGTCCGTATCAGCAAAACAATACTTTGCAAATTCTGTTTGGCATGGCCATGCTTATATGGCTGCCAAACAGGAAGTAACCATAGAGCAAGCAGAGGGAGTGGTAACAGTCAGGGCAGAGGTGAGAGCTCCCTTTGCTGGCTTGGCATTACATACGGCGGTCCAGGCAGAGCAGAGAGCCATGGCAGTGCAGGCAGGGCAGGGAGCCATGTTGGTGCAGGCAGAGCAGGAAGCCATGGGCACTTAACGAAGAGTTCATGAACGGCCTCTTAGCCATGACAGGACAGATAGTGAGCTTGTGAACGACCTCCGTGGCAGTGCAAGGCAGACATTGAGTTCGGAAGCGACCAACGCCACCTCTGGAGGTTCTGCAGCAGATGCCGCCACCTCTGGAGGTTCTGCAACGGCCGCTGCCACCTCTGGAGGTTCTGCAGCGGATGCCTCCACTTCTGGGGCAGACTCGTGGACAGGAGAGGCCTCTGGAGCAGACCTGTGGATGGGTGGGAAACAGCCAAGCCGAGAAACTGGGACTAGTCAAATTTACTTACAGCTGTACGGTGGCGTTACCTGCTATTCCTCCGTGGATATTACCATTATCAGTTGTGGATCTTGAAATCGCAAAGATATCAAAACAATACAAGGAATATGGTGGGATGAACGATCTGGTAAAACAATATTTAGGTCTCAAGTATAATAATAGTATTCAAATATTTACAGACGGCTCAAAAGATCCAAATACAGGAAAGAAGGGAGCAGCAGTATATATATACACACCACATTTTCAGAAATCAATATTAAAAAGAACATCAGATCATTTAGCAGTTTACACGGTGGAACTTTTAGCTATTTTACTAGCACTCACGTGGCTAGAGGAGGTTGGGCCTAACCAATATATCATCTGTTCAGACTCAATGGCATCGTTAATAAGTATTGCAAATTGCAAATCTGTCTGTAGGCCTGACTTGATTTATGAAATCTTCCATAGTCTGTATAGATTACAAAATCTTAATATTACAGTGTGTTTTATGTGGGTCCCATCTCATGTTGAAATAGAGGGTAATGAAACAGTTGATCACATGGCTAAAAAGACTCTTAAGTCAGACCTGCAATGGAAAGTTCCATTGAGTAAATCAGAAAAGGAAAGTGTCATTAAAACAGATGTCAATACGTTATGGCAAGGACAATGGGAACAGGAGACCAAAGGTCGTTTTATACACTCACCTAAAGGATTATTAGGAACACCATACTAATACTGTGTTTGACCCCCTTTTGCCTTCAGAACTGCCTTAGTTCTACGTGGCATTGATTCAACAAGGTGCTGAAAGCATTCTTTAGAAATGTTGGCCCATATTGATAGGATAGCATCTTGCAGTTGATGGAGATTTGTGAGATGCACATCCAGGGCACGAAGTCTCTCGCTCCACCACATCCCAAAGATGCTCTATATTGGGTTGGAGATCTGGTGACTGTGGGGGCCATATTTTAGAACAGTGAACCTGCCTGTCATGTTCGGGCTAAGAAACCAGTTTGAAATGATTCTGTTTTCTCTGTGACATGGTGCATTATCCTGCTGGAAGTAGCCATCAGAGGATGGGTACATGGTGGTCATAAGGGATGGACATGGTCAGAAACAATGCTCAGGTAGACCGTAGCATTTAAACGATGCCCACTGGCACTAAGGGGGCCTAAAGTGTGCCAAGAAATCATCCCTCACACCATTACACCACCACCACCAGCCTGCACAGTGGTAACAAGGCATGATGGATCCATGTTCTCATTCTTTTTACGCCAAATTCTGACTCTACCATCTGAATGTCTCAGCAGAAATCGAGGCTCACATCAGACCAGGCAACATTTTCCAGTCTTCCACTGTCAATTCTGGTGAGCTGGAGTGCAATTGTAGCTTCTTTTTTCTATTTGTAGTGGAGATGAGTGGTACCGGTTGGATGCTTCTGCTGTTGTAGCCCATCTGCCTCAAGGTTGTGCGTGTTGTGGCTTCACAAATGCTTTGCTGCATACCTCGGTTGTAACGAGTGGTTATTTCAGTCAAAGTTGCTCTTCTATCAGCTTGAATCAGTCGGCCCATTCTCCTCTGACCTCTAGCATCAACAAGGCATTTTCACCCACAGGACTGCCACATACTGGATGTTTTTCCCTTTTCACACCATTCTTTGTAAACCCTAGAAATGGTTGTGCGTGAAAATCCCAGTAACTGAGCAGATTGTGAAACACTCAGACCGGCCCATCTGGCACCAACAACCATGCCACGCTCAGAGTTCAGGAGATTGTCTTGACCAGGACCACACCCCTAAATGCATTGACGCAACTGCCATGTGATTGGTTGATTAGATAATTGCATTAATGAGAAATTGAACAGGTGTTCCTAATAATCCTTTAGGTGAGTGTATATAAAGTACAGAAGCAAGTGATAACAAGGAGGCAGGGTGGTTGGAAACGAAGGGGAGAAACGGTGATCACAAGACTAAGAATGGGACATACAGGTCTCAATCATAATCTCAGCCATTTGAGGTGAAACATGGCACAGGAAGATGCATAAATTGGACAAAAGAGAGGATGTATAACATGTATTGCTAGAGTGTGAAGCATACAGCACGAGAGAACCATACTGTTAGAAAAAGTAAAAGAATTAGGAAATACAACATTTGTCATAGATGGGTTTACTTTTCCTTTTAGGTATCAAACCTCAGCATGGCCAGCTCTCATGATACTTGAAACGGTTTATTGTTTGATAGAATTTGAAGAATCACCTAAGAATATATATAGAGATATATATATTATAATTTTTCTCTTTGGTGTATATATAGCGCCTAAATCCACATTGAAGCTCCATTCCCCAAACAGTTGGTTGTGGTAATGCAAAATTGGCATGCCAACCGCCAATAAATTTAAAGAGAAGAAGACTACCCAGTGTTTTTTTTTTTACAGCTGAATAGATTATAGTTAGACCTAACTGAAAAAATTAAATTGCTGTTAATTTACTTTTTATTTTGTTATTGTTTTAGTTTGTGCTATTGATTGTCATTAATTTATTTGTTCTTATTTTATTATGTACTATTTACTTGTCTTTTTTTATTTAAAAAAATAAGTTCAGTTCTGAGAGCATGTGATTGTTGGGTGGGAGGGCGCCACGGTTCATGGAAATAGTCCTGCCACCACAGCTGGAAAAAAAATCCTAGGAAACACTGCATACATTTAATAAAAAATTAGAAAAATGGCATTACAAAGGTAAAAAGAAAATGCCCCTGTAAATCACTTTGAGATCGAATGTTAGGAAGGCTAATTCTTATCAGAATTTTTTTTTTATTATTAATCAGAAGTTGCTCCTACTTTGTTTTTTAAATTAGGAGGACAAGCGCTTCTTAATTACAAGATGAAAAAACTGCTCTCAAACTGGGTGTGTGACAGGTATGGCTGTGGAATGGGGTTTGGCTGAGGAAAACAGGCGTGGCGGCCATCTTGGGATGAGGCTCGGGCATGGCAGGCTTGTCGTGAGCAGACTCTGACGGGCGCACCATGAATCGTCCTGGAAGCTCTGCTGAGACTCTGGAAGATCAACTGAGATGAACTCTGGAAGATCATAGTCTGATACGTGATGAACCCTGGAAGATCCAACTGGTGATGAGACTCCTGGTATAGATCAACGAACGTGATGAGACGCCTGATATCACTGAGATTAACTCGGAAGATCACTGAGACGTGATGAGACTCGGGAAGATCAACTGGATGAGACTCTGGAAGATCGCTGTGACGTGATGAGACTCTGGAATACAACTGAGATGAGACTCGGGAAGATCAGCTGGACGTTGATGCACTCTGGAATCAACTGAGAGGTCTCTGGAAGATCAGCTTGATGATACGCTGATATCAGCTGAGACGTATGAGACCTCTGGACGTGCTCAACTTACAGTGAGACTCTGGAGGCCAGATGAAAGGTGACGAGACTCTGGAAGCGATGGCCATGTTTTGTGAAGAGACTCCTGAGTGGTGCGCTCTCTTGTGATGAGCCCTGGCAAGCAGCAAATCCTTGTCAAGAGACTCTTGTTTGGCAGCCTTCTTGCCAACCGACAGCTCTTGAATTAGCGCCTATGTATGTGAGGCGAACTCTTGAATGGCTTGAGCAGGCTCAGGCGCTTGGCAGCACCATGAGCTGCGGCTCTGGCGCAGGCGCTGTGTTAGCAGACCTTAGAAGCAGCAGAGGACGAGCATAGACGACTCTCAGTAGCAAATCATGAGTTATACTTAAAGAGTTTTTTGTGCCGTGATTTGTCTTATTTGGTCATTGATATAAGGTTGTGAATTGAGAATACTTACATATACAATTCAGTTATGAGTTTTAGTGTATCTGGATGGTGGCTTCCCCACGGTACATAATAAAAGTTTGAATTCCATTATATACATATCCGTTTGATATAGGCCTTAGTCCACATAATTCCATGTAGTTAATAAGGGATGACAAGGCAGTTGATCTGTTAAAAGAAAATCCACAGGATTTCAACTCAAAGTTACAAAGCAAGCCGTCACCCCTACATGATTTGACTTTAACATACTGATAATGAATTGAATACTCGCCATTTTGACTTACGGCCCTTGCCGGTTGGTAAAACTATGGTTAAAGAGGGCTTGGCTGGGCCGTTGGTCGTAATAAGTTCAATTTTAGATCCTCCTATAGGCCATTACCTCCTGATGATGTCTGTCTTTGCCTGCTCCCTCAGGGCTGTGCCGTTTCTTTCCTGATTGCCTGGGGTTATTTTCTTCTTCTCAGACTGAAGCACTTTTCACTGTTCAAGCCACAACGGCACCTTGTTGCTTTCTCCTTTGACGGTAAGTTAGATGGCTGGGTTGTCTGGAAGATCATGAGGATGTTGCATCGCACACAGAGGCCTCATACTGAGGTGAGTCGGGAAGGAGGCAATGCCCAGGACCAGGTCTCTATTGCTGATAATTGAAGTAGCCAGAAATCTTGCAGGACGGCCTGGCGATGTGGGAGGATCTCACTTTGAAAGTCTGCAAGGCCTGTCGTGCACCATGCATCAACTGCCTCCGAGGACCCGGATGGCCAAAACTTTCTCTTCCTCTCTGCTTCAGAGAGGACTGAATTGCACCCCACAAGTCTATGTGCTGGCAGCCCTCCTTGTGGTGCACACTTTGCAAAGTCCCCTCCACTTATTCCTTTCTTCTTCTTGACTCACCTCATACCCATTGCCAGAAGCATTTGATTTTTTGTGTGATTTCCTGTCCAAAGTTCGTTAATTGTGTTTTTTAGCTTGGAGCAACAGCTGGATTTTATAAATTTCCACTCTCCTCCAAAAGACACTGTAAGTTTCTTTCTTTGTAAATTCGTGGTTACTGACCCCATCTGGTAGATACGACTCTTTTTGAGGTGTCAACTCATAAACCCATGGTGTATGGCAAGGGGACTTAACATAGGAAATGATCTTGAGCAAAATAAGCAACAGGTACGTTGGCTTGGTACAGTCAGACGTAGATCAATCACAGTATTTTCAGAATCCCATTAATTTCTTTTTATTGTAATAATTTTGCTGATTTATCAATACTTAAACTAAAATAAACCAATGAGTTCATATGAAATAAACTTAACAGTTATATACTTTGTGATCAGAAAGAGCACAAATGAACTCTGTGTAGACCTATATATGTGTTATGTATTGTACAACCAATGTTGAATGTTGCGTGGTTACGTTTATTACTGCGAAAGCGCATTGAATGGTGAGCAAGAAAGAAAAGAAGGAAAACTCATTTTACAGTAGGTGGTGGTATGTGCCCATTGGCCCAATAGTTCTGCCATTACATTGAAGAAGAAGAACGTTACAATAACAGCTCAAACCAGCGTGGTTCTAACGATGGATCTGCGTCACAGGTACTATGGTTTCGGGAAACAGTCGTGACTAGTTAGTGTAGTTTCAATAACAATGCACCGTACACTATGCGAAACGCTGGACAGTGAATTCAAATGACGAAATGCAAACCCTGGAGGGGAAGAAAACTTAGATCGACAGAGCACATGAGGAAAGAAACAACAACAAAAAGGTTCCCATTGGGTGTGACACCAATTCAACATCAGTCATTTGAGATTTCAAAAGTGAATAATGGCCATCTTAATTTCATGTTAGTATGTTTGTTAATTCATGTATTAATTAACACCTTAGGTTAAGCTTAATGTAATTTTATAATGTTTGCTAATCAAATTTACCACCTACAGCTACACATTAAAACACACCCACTGGAGGTCCTGAATTATTCTCCCTCATGGAATGCACAACGACATGCTAATAATTAAAACACATAATGTTAACTCAACTGTTGAAGTGACACGAGTATGTTATTTCATTATTTATGAATTCTAATGTTCATTTTTTGTAATGTTTCTACATTAAAAATGTATTCTGAATGCATTTATTTACCTTTTTTGTGCAATATATGAACTGTGAGTCATGTATAGTCATTTGAGGTTCATCATATGCATATTATCAGTAAAAAAATAAATAAAGGAAGGAGTAAGGGAAGAAGTGCAAGCATGCTTTGTAACTAATGTATGGAACTTTACTGTTATAATGTTGACTGAGAGCTGACATCACATGAAGAGGAAGCAATGTCAAATGCAGGAATAAAAGTTCATTACAACATAAACCCTCATTGCAGAGAAATGTAATGTAGCGATTCAACAGTGAAGCTATTTTATAATAAACCTCACGGTGCAGGTTTGACATGAAGATTTAGTGGCTTTTAAATGTTTCTCTGTGTGCGACTGACTGTGTGTGTGTGTGTGTGTGGCGTGTGTTTCATTTGAATGTGTACATTGTGAATAATCTGGACGTTTCTTCTGTGCCTATGATTTCCATAAATAAAGAGATGGAGTGTGTTGTTGCTTGCCTTTCATTTGCTTGTGTCAATACATTGTGTGCATTCAGAAACATACAGACTCTCAGTCTCTGCCGAACATTCAAATTAACACGCTTCCAGAGAATTACAGCAACAAAAGACTAACACAGAGAAAAATATATATAAAACACATGAATGAGGGAAGAAAAATGAAACAGTCTTTTGTTTAGAGTAATAAATGATGTGATGCTGAATGAGGGATGAGAGCAGCAGATATAATAATCACACAGTTTGAAGCTGCCAAACAGAAACATAAGACTCAGGACAGAAACACACGACCTCTGAAGTAAGAACAAACTCACATTTTCAGTCTTTAACTACAATAGACTTTGACATGATAATATCGTCTTAATAATATACGTACAGTGCATTTTATGTTGCTGTTAAGATGGATTTTTAAAAATATCTGAAAATATTATCATTGAAATTATGTTTTACACCAAAATGAATCTGCGAATATTTGAAATCTGAGTTTATAAATATTTTTCTTCCTCAGAAATGGACCAAACTCTATATTTCATTCTTCTTCTCACTGGTGAGAGTGTTTGTGTGGTTTTATTTAGTTTCATTAGGTTTGATCCTGTTCTGAAAAGCATTAAATCAAAGCCTCTCTTTCACAGCTCTCTGCTCCGTATCTGAATGTGTTCAGCGTCAGTATCACTTTATAAACGAGAAGAAGAAGACCTGGACTGAAGCTCAGAGATACTGCAGAGAGAAATACACAGATCTGGCCACCGCTGACGACATGAACGACATGAAGGAGCTGAACAAGAGTGTGACTGATAGAAGTGTTCAATTTGTCTGGATTGGGCTGCAGAAGACGAGTCGAGATGAATGGCAGTGGTCTTCAGGTGAACCTGCGCTCTATCTGAACTGGGCTACTGGACAACCAGAAGGCAGAGATGATTGTGCTGGGATGAGAAATGGACAATGGAATGATTTGAGATGTACTGATAACCGATATTTCATCTGCTACAACAGTGAGTTCATTTTCACATGCACCATATACCAATTCTGGAATTGTAAACAGTATGACTGTTTAATTTGATCGTGAATTTAGAAGAGACTGTGTATATTTGTCACACTTTTTGTTGTTGAGACAATTTTCTGTAATCTACACAATATTTACCAGAAGAAAAGTCTTCATTCATTCATTGAACACACGTTTATGTTTTGTTGTCCCTCTATATGATAATTTGTCACAATGGAAACTTGCAATTAAAACGCATAAAAATCTGTGAGATCTAAACTGATCTTGTATTATTAATAATAAACATACAGCAGCATGACTAGATGTGATTCAGCTTGATATTTTCAGCAGTTAGATTAACCATGAAGGAATGATTTCAACATAAACCCTCGTTGCTGAGAAATAATATAAATATCTGCAGATTCATGAATCTTTTTCTCATTTGTTTTTCTTAAAGCGAACACAGGACTGGTCCTTGTCAATCAGCTGAAGAGTTGGAGAGATGCTCAGAGTTACTGCAGACAGAATCACACTGATCTGGTCAGTATGAGGAACCAGAATGAGAATCAACAGGTTCAGAAGATCATCAGTGATAATAACTCAACTAGATCATGGATCTGGATCGGTCTGTTCAGAGACTCATGGCAGTGGTCAGATCAGAGTAACTCCTCATTCAGATACTGGAAAACTGCTGAACCTAATAATCAGGGAGGTGATGACAACTGTACAGTGATTGATCCGAATGCTCAGGGACAATGGAATGACATCCGTTGCATCAACCAGTATCCTTTTGTGTGTCATGAAGGTGAGTAGATCCTCACAAAACACACACAATCCATCACCTGCAGATCTCTTAAGTTTACACTAGATGTCCGACATGACAAATTCCTCCACAGTTTGTTCTGCATGTTGTTTTTGATCAGTCTCTCTCTAGTCTCTTGTGGTTGTTTGGTTTCCAGATAAACTGATTCTGATCAAGGAGAATCTGACGTGGTCTGAAGCTCTGAGATACTGCAGACAGAATCATGTGGATCTGGTCTCGGTTCATTCAGAAGAGATTCAGCGTCGTGTGATGAACGTGGTTAAACAAGCGTCTACTGCAGCGGTGTGGTTGGGTTTACACAACTACTGCATCATGAACATGTGGCTCTGGCTGACTGGAGAGGTCGTGTGCTATCAGAACTGGGCTCCAGGGAACGGAACGACACCCGAAAACTGCAAACTGGAGAACAGAAAAGGAGCAGTTCAGTCTGGAGGAGATCAGCGCTGGATCAGCCTTCCTGAATCTCACAAACTCAACTTCATCTGCAGCAGATATTAAGAGCTAATGTGTTTACTTACATTAACAGTTTTTATAGAATTACACATTATCTTTCTGATTTACTTTATGTTTGTTTTGTTGTTTAGTAAGTTCTGAGTGAATCTGCTTATTGGGTTTTAAAAGTAGGGTTTTATTTCTGCATTATAAAATATGTCTTTTGAGAAATTCTTTGTATATCTGGTGTGGTTATGACTATGTTTTGCACTTATATCTTTTGAACACAAACACATGATAACAGAATATCAGCTCAAATAAACTCATCTACAGCCAGTATTGTCTCCTATTTCCCCTCAACATCACATAAAACTGTAAATTATATGTGGGCCAGGTTCAGCTGATCCCCATCCACCTATGGGAATACAACACCTACCTAAGCATCCATATATAAGGTCCCTCAGTATTATCAGCAGTTTTCGCATTGCTCAATAGCTAATTAAACTGCGAATTTGGCAGGCAAAATACCATCATCACAAGGAACCAGGAATTTAGCGAGTGGAATTCGTTTCCCCAATGGTCTCACCTCCGCCGATTCATTCAAGTTTGTTATCTTGAACACGTGAATTCACCGCATTGATCATAAGTTGCCTGATTCGGAAGTGACTGAGTTATCATTACTTCATGCATCACTACATTATTGAAATGGGACTCCACGAGTTAAGTGACCGACTCAAGAACAAGTTCAGATGGGAAATTCATTCCTAAAAAGGATATCTATGTTAGAGATCAAGCATCCTCGCCACAGCTGCATGTTTCGCTCTCTCGAACGTCTTCACAAGCTAAATTCCTTTTAATGCTCTCAGGTTATTGGCAACATGTGTGTTGCTACGGCTATCCGCGTTGCTTAGGCTCATTTAGTTGTTTAGTTGCCAATGTGCGGTACTATCTGTTTACTTGCAATACACTTGTCGTTGCAATATGCTGTGCTTAAAGGGGGATGCAATGCAATTTCATTGCATTCTGAGTTGTTACGGTATTAAGAGTTGGATTGTTGTGCTCGCGCACCAGTACTTCCTCAAGAGTAATGTCTTTAAAGATATGTTTGGATGTGTGGAAAAGATCACTTTATTCATTGTTATGTGAACAGTGGATGAAATTTGTTTTCCGGGGCAGTAATGGAGTTCCACAAGCGTGTTTGTTTCCGTCATTTCGGCGACAAATATTTTATATCAAGTTACATTCTGACACTGGATTTGCACATTGTTTCATAAGGAGCAGTCTCAGCGATAAATATCCCCCACGGCTCAGCTGTTTTCGGAGAGAATCGTAAGCTTTATCTTTCTTTTATAAACCTGATTAAACTGAAGACTCTTCGGAAGATGTGAATGATGCAATACTACACTATAGGTTCTCAAGATTACATGAGATTTGGATGAAACTGTGTTATGTCCTCTTAACCTAGTTAAGTTGTCTTTATTTTATAATACTTACAGCACAGATTTAAGCAGCAGAAAATAACGACCATGGTGCAAACAGAATAATTTCTGCTGTGACGCAAAGCTCCAAGAGAAAATGGTTAACGGTCGTTGTTCAGTTGAAGTTGTCTGCATCTGAAAACCTTGGCTGCTTACATGCTGCCTTGCTGCTTTTCAGCCAATGACTTCGCAGGCAGGGTTTGTTCATTAAGGTCATGAAACTGATATCGAACATGCTTCTGAGGCAGCTTAACTGTTCATTGATATAAAACAAAATAGAACAAGCTTGTTGATAACTAAGTGAATATTTAATTACTTAATACTGATTTCTGCTAGAAATAACTTCAGACACCATCTTTATTTTGCAGAGAAGGATACATCTATTCTGCCTTTAAATATCGACCAAATGAAGGTATCTCAGGAGGCAGGAAGTAAGGCTAACATTGAATTTGACGTGTCAAGATGCCTTCCTTCCTCAAAATGTGTCTTCCAAAGGCAGCATTTTCCAGTTCCAATGCAAACCTTCATTTCAGTGTTGATTCTGTTCCAGTATCAGACATGCTTGTTCTTAAGCTCTTGGTTGTATTGGGACACATGCTTGTTCTTAGTTTATAGTTGTATTGTTGGAATACACTTGTCCCAGAGCTTCGGTTGGTTTATTGGAACATGCTGGTTCTAAAAGCCGAGTCCGTATTAATAACATGCTTGTTCTTAACGCTACCTGGTCGTTAATTGGGAACATGCTTGTTCTTAAGTATAGCTGTATTGTTGGGAAACATGCTTGTTCCAGAGCAATCCGGTCGTTATTTAAGAACATGCTTGTTCTTAAAGCGCTGTAGTTGAATTGGAAACATGTTTTTCTTAAGCCTATCTGGTGTTATTGAGAACGGGTTGGTTAAGCTTTTAAGGTATTGGGAACATATTCATTAGGTCAAAGTCTCTTTAAGGACAATTCAAGTCATGTCACTCGCGGCCATCTTTGAAACGCCTCTCGGGCGTGCAAGTGCAACTCCTATTCTCGTTTGAATGGGGAAACATCAAATACTCTACAAACTGTTTCACTAAGGCTTACGATTAATTTCATATCTGAAATCACCAAAAGACAATCAGATACAACAACTGTATCATAAAATGTTTTGTTTCTTTTGCTCCAATACCGTTATAAAAAGCGTATTTTTCAGGCTAGATCAGCCCAATGTGCATGCTCAGAGCGTCCTGAGTGCATGTCTCAGAAAATTGACTGTTGCTATAGCAACAGGGAATTCTAACAGCAGCTGCAGTGACGGTGCTGACTTACCGATTAGTGATTGGCTCTGTTCATTCATAAGGCAGCAGGGCTTCCTGCAGTTTGAGGAGGGCATTGAGCGTTGCATTTTTCTCCTCCATTCAGAAGTGACACGTCTTGGGTATTCTATAGTCTTTGGGTCATCTGTTGAAGGCAACATGCTTGCCAGGTTATGGGGGTTTAGCCAAAATATTTGTTTTGGTCATTGGTTAAGTAGGGTTGGGTACCGGTATGTACTAGAACCGAATCAGAATGCAGGTTTTTGTGCCACTTAATGCCAGAGTGATTGACTGAAATATTTGTCCTGTGTAACGATCAGTCCACTGAAGGCGAGTGTAGATGAACCCCAAGTGCAGTTTATTTACAAAGGTGTAATCCAAAATCCAAACAAGGATACACAGACTTGACTAGAACAGACTTGACATGGCTGACAGACTAGACTCACCGACAGCAGGTTACAACATTACGTGTAATACGACAAAGCACAATGGCAAAAACACTGACTACTTATACAAACAATGAGGGTCACAATTGACAATAACAAACCAATCGGAACAAGACACATGACTAAGCAAACCAATGAGAACAACAGAACTGATAATCACATGACCAGACAATAACCAATGAGAACATGACACATACACAGAGCAAAGATACATGAGGGCAAGGGAAGCATGACACAAACAACATGAAAACAATAACATGAAACAAAAACCCAAAACGACATTACATATCCCCCCCTCTGAAGGCGGCTCCAGATGCCCAAACAAAAACAAAACCCAAAAAATTCCAGGAGGGTGTGGAGTGGGAGGAGGAACAGACCCATGAAGCAGAGGGGAACCTGGGTCGTGGAGCAGCCCAGCGGGGGGCCATGGCGGTGCAGGCCCAGCGGGGGGCCATGGCGGTGCAGGCCCTAGGTCGGGGGGCAATGTCTGGTGCAGGCCCATCGTGGGGCCATGGCTGGCATCAGGCCCACTCGGAACAATGGCGGTGCATGGCGTGCAGGCCCCCGGGGCCATGGCGGTGTCAGGCACGCGGGGTGGCCAGGAACAGTTCAGGCAGAGCTGGAAGCCATGGTGAAGCAGAGACAATGGACATACCACTTGGCGTGGACAGGACAGGCAGTGAGTTCATGAGAGCACCTCCGTGGGGCACGTGACAGGACAGGCAGAGAGGCTCAAGGATGGCCTCACTTAGGCCTATGGCAGGACAGGCAGAGAGTTTGAAGGTGGGCGCCAACCCCTCGGGTGGTTCTGCAGGCTGAAGTGCCGCCTCCTCTGGAGATTCATGTCATGACGCGGGACTCTGGAAAGAGGCCCTGTTGAGACGAGACCCGTGGATGATCAGCTGAGGCATGCCGAGACTCTTGAGTGGCAGCCGTTTTGCAAAGGAGCTCTTGAATATCGGCCATGTTGTGGAGAAGTCTTCTTGAGAAACATGACGTGAACCAGGTGGCGGGCTGTGGCAGGCGTGATGTGAGGACTTGGCAGTACCAGGTCTGAGATGAGCAGGGCTTTGGGGAAGTGTCATGTTGTTCCTCCCATGACAACCCACAGTGAAAGCAAGACCCACTCAACTGCAAAGCATAGCAACTATACTGTTCTAGTGGATCAATGAATCCTTCCCCCAGGCAACTGGGACAACGAATCGGTTCACTTAAACCCACTTGAAAAATGTCCTTCAGGCCAACATCATTCAACGTCCACTTGGTAGCAACAGGTCACAAAATTCCTCAACATAGTCCTCAATGGCCTGATTACCTTGAAGGCAGAGTGAGCGGGAAAACTCGCATGGGTTCTGGTTGCAGGTTCCGTGTATTCTTTAACGATCAGTCTGCAGCGAAAGGCGAGTGTCGATGAACCCAAGTGCAGTTTTATTTAACAAAGGTGTAATCCAAATATCCAAACAAGTAATCCAAACAAGATACCCAGGGACTTGACTAGAACAGACTAAACCTCACCGACAGCAGGTTTACAACACATTAATACACAACAAAGCACAATGGCAAAAAACATGACTACTTATACAAACAATGAGGGTCCAACATGACAAGAAACAAAACCAATTGGAACAAGAAACATGATCTACGACAACCCAAATGCAGAAAACAAACAGAACTTATAATCACATGACCAGACAAAACCAATGAGAACATGACACATTACACAAAGCGAGCTACATGGTTAGTGAAGGACGCATGCCCACAACCAGCATAAATCAAACTACAACAATAAAGACATGAAAAACAAGAACATCAAACAAAACCCAAAACAGAACATTACATCCCTGGTTCTCGCAAAATGGACGTTAAAAAGCATGGGCATCGCGAGGCCATTTTTAGTGGGGCTTATAGTGATAGCTCCATACAACTGTACACAAAGTTGTGATCGCCTCAGATGTCAGTCCTCCTAATTACCTATGAAAGGCTGGCATACTTCATTCTCCTCCCCGTCTTTCAGCGCGCTCATCAATCCGCAGGACACTGGCCAGGCCCAGCACAAGCGGACTCAAACAGAAGTAGAAAGGACACTAAGTGTGTGGTGTTCCTTAATATCTGTATCTTTTGCAGTTCTGGTCATGAATCACAGTTTACAAAAGGTCACGAGGAAGCAATCGGTTTCCCCATCCTACTGTAAAGTTTTTCACCACTGCATTCCCGTCCCGTATTTAATGGTAAAATTATGCGCCCCATTTAATAAATTTCAATTATGGGACACAATTTTGCACTGTTTATATCTACTAATAGCTATTATAATGAGATCAGTTTCATAAAGAAGGCTTATGAACTCATTTTGCGATGGATGTTTGATGTCTTTGTTTGCATTTTGCGAGAAAGCTTTTCAGTCGTCTTCACGGTGGACTGTCGCTTAAAGGGACAGTTCACCCCCAAAATGAAAATTTGTGTGATCCGGTTACACACCCCCAAGTGTCCCAAACGGTAAAATTTCTTTCTTTCCTTTGCAACATAAAGAAATAACTTAAATACTGTTGGTAAACAACCCGTTTCTGGCCCCTAGAGTGCCTTAGTAAGGGAAGCACAACCCAGGAAATGAGGGCATCCAAGGAGCATGTGAATGCTATGTTTATTTAATTTAATATTCTTTAATGTTATCCAGTTTTTTTTTTTGTAGCTCTTTTTTCAGGCACTGTTTAGGCACCGTACCATTTTAAAGGTATTGATTTGTCACCGGCATCGTAAAAAACCCAATCGATACCCTACCCTATGGTTAAGGGCAACATCCTTGTTGATCAAGGCTTTGAGATTTTGCTATCAGTTTGTGTTGAGGATCTCAGCATATGGTTTTGTTTTGGGGGCTATCGGCTGCTCTCCAGAACAGAACCATACCCGCCAATATCCAAACTGTATGCTGAATTGTCAATCATCTTTTGACATTTACATTTGTACGTTTAATCATTTAGCAGAGACGCTTTTACCAAAGCAACTTACAAATGAGAACATAGAAGCAATCAGACCAATGAGAGAACAACAACAACGGTATACAAGTGCCATGACAATTCTCAGTTAGTCTAGCACAGAACCACGTAGCCAGGTTTTTTTTTTATTTAATTTTTTTTTTTTTATAAGAATATGATAGACAAGAAAAGAAAGGTAAGTACTAGTATTAGTTGGTTAAGGCACAGCCGAAAAAGATGAGTCTTTAAAGATGTTTTTTGAAAATGAGTAAAGACTCAGCTGTTTCGAATTGAGATTGGGAGGTCATTCCACCAGCCGGGGACAGTCCAGGAAAACAGTCTGTGAGAGTGATTTTGAACCCTCTTTTTGGGATGGCACCAATAAGGCGTCGTTCACCTTTCGAGTAGAGCGAAACTCTGGAGGGCGAGCAAGATTGAACTTAATGGCGTAGGTATATGTGTGCCGCGTGCCGCGTGGTCGTCCTTGGTAGGCAATCCTATTACTTGAATTTGATGCATAGTGGCTACGTAGCCAGTGTATAACCTGATTAGGAGAGGAGTAACGCGCGCTGTTTTTGGCTCATTGAATACAACCCTCGCTGCTGTCTTCTGTTCAGTTGACGTAGTGGTCCTGACAGAACTAAACACATTGTTTGTCTATGGTCGCTTTAGTTTTGTAAAAAAATATTTGTGATATACACAGTGGCCTGAAAGGTAGGTATGTTTTTATTCAAAGAAAAGGTTTGAGAAGAAGAAACTCCCATTATTCTGCGGACTTTATGTCTTTAGGTATGGGTAAAGGTAGTGGAGTGGGAGAACTCTTTTCCACTACACGGGCCGGACATCATCCTCCCACGCTCGCCTCCGTTCCACCTCCCTCCTGGAATTTTTGACACTTGGTGGAGATCTGGAATCCGCTCCTTAAAAACGGGGGTTATGTTACAGCCTTTTAATATTAAATATATTTAGCTAAAATACATTTGATCAGATGATACATTATTTTAATACGGCAGCACGTCTTTAAAACAGCTCTACAGCAACTGCAGGCTGCTTTTCTAATTATGCAGCGGCTCTTGTTTTCAGTTAAAATTGGTTTTAACTCAAACAATCAAAGTATTATTTTTAGTCGCGGTCGCACTAATGTACCAGATTTGACCATTACGACCTGGAATGGTTCACTATAGAAAGAGCAGTTCTTATACATATTCTATTGTGACAATTTCCCCGACACTCATCGCGTCGCCCCTTGCAACGGAAGCAGCACCGCGCTGCGCCTACTCCTCAGGTCTGAGGCGGGCCACACCTGCGTCCCTCAGCCGAGGCGTATTTACACCGCAAGCGGGTCACAGAGGTGAGAGATGTCTCTCCCAAGGCCGGATAACTTTGGGCCCACCTCCCGGGAGAGACGGACCCACACCTGCACTAGCAGCACCTCACAGACATGCTGGCATAACAAGTGAAGGGACCCGCGACCCCACCCCTCACCCGCGGCTACGAGTGGACTTGTTTGGGATTCTTTGTTGTGATTTTTCCCCTCACGGTCTTTTTGCCTCACCCACATTCCCACCCCCAACACCCAAAAACGTAAATAAGCCTCGCTGATGGGACGCAGGTGTGCCGCTCAGCCGTGATGAGTAGGCGGCAGGTGTCCTGCGCCGTTGCCAGGCGACGTGATGAGTGCTCGGGACTGTGTCACAATAGATATTATAAGAACTCCAGCTCTTTCTAGAAGTGACAGTCAGGTCGTATGGTCATCTGTTACCTTAGTGCGACCGCGACTAAAAATCAATATACTTGTCTTGTTTGAGTTAAAACCAATTTTAACTGCAACATGAAGCTCATGCATAATTAGAAAAGCATCCTGCAGTTGCTGTAGAGCTTGTTTTAAAGAAGAGGCTGCCGTATAAATAATTGTATCATCTGCATACAAATGATTTTACTTAATATATTACTATACATGGCTGTAACATCACCCCCGTTTTAAGGAGCGATTCGATACTCCACCAGTGTCAAACTTCAGGAGGGAGGTGAACGGAGCGGTCAGTGGGAGGGATGGCTGTCCAGGCCCGTGTATTGGAAAAGATTTCTCCACCTCACTACCTTTTACCCATACTAAAGACCTAACGTCCGTAATAATTGAGTCTTCTCTTCTCAAACCTTTCTTGCATAACAGACATATTTCCGGCCACTGTGTATTACAAATATTTTTTTACAAAACTTAAGATTACCATAGACAAACTTGTGTATTTCTTGTCAGACCCCTATCGTCAACGATCCAGAATGCGCAGCGAAGGGTTGTCCTCGAATGGAGGCCAAAAACAGCTCGCCGTTACTTCCTCTCCTCCTCAAGGTTACACTGGCTACCAAGCCACTCGGCATCTAATTCAAGGTACTGATGCTTGCCTACAAGACGCCCACTGGCACGAGCACCATATACCTAAGTCTCATAGTTCACTCTTTGCGCCCTCCAGAAGTTTGCCTCTGCAAGTGAACGACGCCTTGTGGTGCCATCCCAAAGAGGTTCAAAATCACTCTCACGACTTTTTCGTGTACTGGCCCGGCTGGTGGAATAACCTCCCATCTCATTCGAACAGCTGATTCTTTACTCATTTTCAAAAAACATCTAAAGACTCATCTTTTTCGCTGCACTTAACCAACTATACTAGTACTTTACCTTTTCTTTCTTTTCTTGTCTATCATATTCTTATAAAACAAACAAAATACAAAAAAAAAACCTGGCTACGTGTTCTGTGCTAGACTAACTGCGACTTGTCCATGGCACTTGTATAAGTTGTTGTTGTTCTCTCATTGGTCAATTGCTTTCATATTGTTTCTATTTGGCTAAGTTGCTTTTGGAATAAAAGCGTCTGCGAAATGATACTAAATGTAAAGTCAAATATGATTGACAATCACATACAGTTTGGATTGGCGTTATGGTTCTGTTCTGGAGAGCAGTCGATAACCCGCCCAAAACAAACCATATGCTGAGACCCTCAACACAAACTGATAGCAAATCTCCAAAGCCATTTGATCTACAACAGTGTGTTGCCCTTCACCATACTGTCTAGGGCATCGTTGGGTTTTTTATGAATACGCGGTGACAAATCATAACCTTTTAAAATGGTACCTAGTTGCCTAACAGTGCCTGAAAAAGAGCTACAAAAAAAAAAAAACCCTGATAACATTAAAGAATATTAAATTAATAAACATTGCTTCACATGGCTCCTTGGATGCTCTCTTTCCTTGGTTGTTGCTTCCCTTACTCTAAGGCTACCTCTAAGGGACCAGAAACTGTTTGTATTTACCCACCTTATTTAAGTATTTTCTTTTTGTTCAACGAAGAAGAAATATTCACGTTTGGGACAACTTGGGGGTGTGAAACGATCACAAATTTTCATTTTTTGGGTGAACTGTCCCTTAAGTCAGACAGTCCACCGTGACGCTGAAATGCTTCTCTGCAAACTGCCACACGCAAGACATCAAATCATTCGCAAATGAGCTTCTCTAGCTTTTTTCTTCTCTTCTTTAAAACAAGCTTTACAGCAACTGCAGGATGCTTTTCTAATTATGCAGCGCTCGTTGCTGCAGTTAAAATTGGTTTTAAACTCAAATAAGACAAAGTATATGATTTTTAGTCGCGGTCGCACTAAGGTAACAGATTTGACCATTACGACCTTGAATGGTTCACTTATAGAAAGAGCTAGTTCTTATAAATATCTATTGTGACACATGTCCCGAGCACTCATCAGCGTCGCCCTGGCAACGGCGCAGGCACACCTGCGCCTACTCATCACAGGCTGAGCGGCCACACCTGCGTCCCATCAGCCGAGGCTTATTTACACCGCAAGCGGGCACAGAGGTGAGAGATGTCTCCACAAGAGCCGGCTAACTTTGGCTTTTCCTCTGCCTCTAGACAGCAGCGTGTGACCGCCAGCCCCACCGCCACGGGAGAGCACGGACCCACACTGAACTAGCAGCACCTCACAGACAAGACGCCGAGCACCAAACACCCAAACCACCTCACCACACCAACGGTTCTTTTAATAAAACCCACCCTTCGGGGAACTTACCCTCATCCTCGTGTCGTGTCCTACCCCGCCACACTATGCATTTGGATGGATGAAAAATACGCTTTTAATATACATATTGATAAGTTGTTGAAAAAGCTTAGTTTTTTAGACAATAAAAGAAGCCTAGTTTTGGTCTGTTTCCCTTATAAGGCTCGCAAGAAATTAGTATATATGCATGCAGGTACTTCGTAGAAAATTAGATTCTGTTTATCATGCAACATTACGTTTTGTCACTGGCGCAGAGTCAAGGATGCATCATTGTATTTTATTTGAATCTTTCAATGTGATTTGTGAATGGAATAATAATAATGACAGCCACCGGGGGCACTCTTCTGGGATCATTGTTTGTTTGTTCTGAACTTCAATTCCCATCGCCCTTTGCACTCATAATTGTTTTATTACTTTCATCTGTTTGTCATTTACTTATTAGCTCACCCTGTTAAACACCCTGCTCACAGATTCATTGTTGCTTCAGTATTGCGTTCAAATGGCCAGCTGGTGACGCTTGAAAATGCTTTGGTGGCACAGCGTTTTTCCAGCTGAGACACTTTGGTTGCTATGAATTTGAATATCCACAGGAGTGATGTATTACTGGTATCTCATTTTGAAGAATATTACTGAATATAAAAATGCAGTAACCAGCAATATTAACTTCTCGTTGTTCAGTTGTTGTACAAGCAGGGTGATTGGACGGTGTAGCCTCACGCACCTGCTGCTGAGAACATGCTCAGGAGAGTTCAAACAGTTTGCACAAAATGATATAAATACTGTTCAGTTTCTTACACAGACCATTGTTTTTGCATACAAAAATATGTCAAAGTGCCTGTCTTGATGAGTATTCATGTAAACAGTCAACTTATACTAAACATCATCGGTATACAGGCTATTAAGTTACTGTAAACAGTTGAGAAACAAAACTTATTATTTTAGTTGT
Source organism: Cyprinus carpio (assembly GCF_018340385.1). Taxonomy (NCBI): domain Eukaryota; kingdom Metazoa; phylum Chordata; class Actinopteri; order Cypriniformes; family Cyprinidae; genus Cyprinus; species Cyprinus carpio. The sequence continues at coordinate 29,839,591 of NC_056600.1, forward strand.
ATTTGTTTTTGCCATTACTTGTCATTAATCTATTCTTATTTTATTACTGTTTTTTTTTCTTCTGACTGTTTTTTATCTTCCTCACAATATAAATATGAATCAACAAACACAAATACACTGGTTGACAAAACATTTAGGTTGGATGATTGTAGTTTAAAAATATGTCTGAAAAAATATCCTAACTCCCCCTCAAACGAACCTTCTGTGGTGAACTGGAAAGGTAATGCACTATACATAGTAGTGTAGAAACAGCAGTTTAAGTGTGATTTGATGTAGATTTAAACATGACTTGTTGGATCATAAGTCAGAACACTAAATTTCAAAAGTATATTTATATGGAAAATGAGACTTGAAAAGGAAATAAACTATGTATTAATGTCCCAATTCAAATCATTTTGCGTCACATAAACAGTTATATTTTCATTGTTACCTTTTCTTCCTAGTCCAGTGTCCCTCCTAACAAGGTGCCCAGATATAATAGAGCCACAAAATACAAAGATATCATGGTGCGCTTATTAAAAAAGTAACATGAATATTGTTTCAAAATAATGTATTTGCATATTGTAACCTATACCATAATGCTGAATCATTTATTTACACTCATAAAGTGCTTTTTTTCTGTGGAAAGCTGTTTCTGTCTATACAATGAAAATCAATGAGGTCCAAACCTTTTCAGATCATAGAAGGTAGAGCTGGACAATAATTCAATATCAATAT
>NC_056600.1:29841307-29843745 GCF_018340385.1 Cyprinus carpio
TATATATATATATATAAACCAATATTTAGTTTTAAATAGAGAGTTCACCCAAAAATAATAATTACTCACCCTCAAGTTTTCAAACTCCTTAGACCTTTGTTCATCTTCAGAAAACATGTTTTTGATGAAATCCAAATGTGCAGATACTGGCACGGAAGAGCAGGAATCATTGAATGAAGTGAATTTTTGTTCTGTTTAATTGCACGCAGAAAGTATTCTCAGATTTTATCAAGAATATCTTTATTTGTGGGGAGATCATGTGACCCTTCGACAGCGGCACACACACGGTCCTTCGCTCTGCTCAATTTGTCAAACATTCTACAATCCTAATAGTAAATTTTGAACCACTTTCTATTTACTCCATCATAAGTACTTCAACGGTCAAGGACAATTGGAAAAGAGTAATTAAGCAATCGCCAATACAGAAAAAATTCAAAGATTCCACCATCACTAAAGAAGAGTTTGGAGTTAATGGTATCAAGCTAGCACTTAAAGAGCAGCAAAGTACTTTGGATTCGGTTGTGACCTCGACAGTAAAAGATGTGAACAACTTACCGATAAAGTGACGAACATGGAGGATAGGAGCAGGAGAAATAACATGTGACTGGTGGAATTGCCAGAGGATGTGGAAGGCTCCGATCCCCTTCATTTAAGATATTTTTCCCCACATTCTGGCAAAATTGTATAAATGTTGTATGTATTGTTGTTTACTGCTAGAAAATTTAAAGTCATAAGAATCACTGTTTTATTTAAAGATTTAAATGGTATTCAGATGTCTGTCATTTTAGTAACAGCATTGCAAACCATAGAGAAAATTAAAAGAAAATAGCTCATATCATATTTGATTTTTCTTTAGATAAAACAGAAGCTGAAGGAATGGGGTATAGAAAAGGAAACAAAAGTGACATGGAGAGTTCAGGCAACTGGATATGTGTTTTCACGAGTTACACATTTTTAAGGTAACTTATCAAATTATTGGAATTTGCAAGAAATAAGTGTGATGTTCTTCTCTGTAATGGATTTAAACGGATTACACTCTCCATATGTATCCCTAGTTTCTGCAGCAGCAGTGATGGTCCTGGCTCACTTTTACTCCAGCTGTGTGCTCAGAAGTGTCAACCCTGTTGCAGGACGTATAAAAGGAGTAATTCTGTGCTGGTTGTGAAGATCAGCAGTACATGTAAAATGTGTTCATATGATTGATGATATATTGTAAACTGTCAACAATCTTAAAAACAGTTAAATGCAGTTTTTGTTTAAAATGTTTAATTTAAGGTTTATTGCAGCACAGTTGTGATTTCATTTAGTAGGGGATGCAATTCTGTTTCCTAGTTAAAAAAAAAAAAAAAACATTTTTTCTTCTTTTATTATAAAATGACTAGTAGTGCTGTGAAAGATACTTTTCTTTATACCATTCCATAAATAAATCACTTACAGCAATCTTAATACCAAGTCCTTTTTTACACATGCAGACCTAAATTGGGCAAATTCAGAATTTAGGAATTGGCCTCTCTTCAATTAATGAGTGTGAATTAGAGCTGAACTGACCGCAACACACAGGATGTTGAAGTGTATAAAATATTCCTGGAGAAAAAGCTAGTGTTTTTTAAAAGTAAAAATAAATATGAAGAAAATTATTAAACACACAGCTTCATATAACAAACAACTTACTGTAAGTTTCACTAGTTCTATTCGTTCTGTTTATGATTTGAAAAAGGTGGAAAAATTTCTGAAACTTTCTAGGAATTTTTTTTTAAACTTCCATGTTTATTTGGAAGCTTTCAAAACAATGTCAGGAGGATTCTGGTAAATAGTTTGTGTAATCAAAACTTTTCAATCTTAAGACAAACTACATATTGTTGAAAGTCTGGATGTCACCAGTCCTATTTGGTGTTTGTTGTTTAGTACTGGTTGCGAAAGAAATTTGTACTGGAAAGCATTAAACAATCTCAGTGGCGTTCAGGGTATTGGTGCTAGTTTGGAATACTGGCTAAAGAAAAAATCATTGTTCATTTTTCCTCATTTAATGGAAACCACCCCCTATTGACAGAAAACACAGAATGTTGACATTTTTTGCACATTTATTAAAAAAGAACAATCGGGAAACTATCAATGGTCCTAAGTATTCAGACACTGTGCTTCGTATTTTTAGTAGAAGCACCCTTTTGTTTTTTTAAAATCTATACAGCAATGAGTCTTTTTGGGAAAGATGCAAACAAGTGTTTTAACGCCGGGATTGGGGGGCCCTGCAATTCTCTTGGCAGATCCTCTCAAGTTCTGTAAGGGTGGATGGTAAAAGTGGTGGCACAGCCATTTCAGGTCTATCCAGAGATGCTAATTGGGTTAAGTTCAGGGCTATGGCTGGGCCCATTCAAGAAGTCAAGTCCAATAGTCATCTGTATTTATTGATTGGCTTTAAAAAAAAAGATTGAGGTTAA
>NC_056600.1:29843753-29844121 GCF_018340385.1 Cyprinus carpio
TAATTAATTAACATGCAGCAAACGAAAATAGGTGATTAATCGGTTGAAATTTGTTACTGTGGGGTAATTATAATTATTATATACTTAGGAACAGAGTCTGGGCCTAATCTAGCCTATCTAATCTAGATTCGTGAGCGCTTTGACGTAGATCGAATGCTGTTTGTGTATTTAAAACGGCCGCAAAGCAAACAAGCTTGTTGATCTTGTGCAGACTAACCACAGTGAGAGCTTTTTGTAATCATTTTAACAGTTCTTAACGCCAAGTGGATGATTAGATGCATGATGGGCTAGTATTAAATAAAAAATTTTAAAAATCATCTTCTCAGTTATAAATTTGACTGGTAAATAATAAATAATGAATTATATTA
>NC_056600.1:29844187-29844346 GCF_018340385.1 Cyprinus carpio
TTGAAAAAATCAGGGATTTTTTTTTAGGCCATATCGCCCAGCCCTACTCTCTCTCTCTCTCCATTTAACTCTCTATTTAACAGCATTAACTTAAAATGAAATACATCTTCCTTCAGGTAGACTGAATGTTTTTCTGTCTTGCTAAATGTTGGGCTCATG
>NC_056600.1:29844651-29844757 GCF_018340385.1 Cyprinus carpio
GGCCAACAAACAGACCGAGTTCAGTTCAGCTGGAGAGGGCTGGGGGGGTAGCTCTGTATAGCTTGTGGGGGTCGAGATAAAGGTGTGAATCTCTTGGTCTTTCATA
>NC_056600.1:29844923-29845019 GCF_018340385.1 Cyprinus carpio
TGCAAACTGTTGCGTTAATTTTATTTTGTTTCATCTAAACAATATTATTTTTAGACTATGAAATATAAATTCTCACAGAATGTAGCCTTTTCATAA
>NC_056600.1:29845269-29852004 GCF_018340385.1 Cyprinus carpio
CTAAAATGCTTTAAAAACTTTAAAAGAGATGTCTAGAGGCGTTAATTTTAATTTGTTTCATCTAAAATATAGTTTTTTTTAGACTATGAAAAATAAATCCGTTGTGATGTTTATAGCTTTTTTATTTTTTATTTGTTTTGTAGCCTATTTCTATAATCCATACTGAGCATTTATATATTCGGCGCTCAAGCACATGCATTTAGTTGGTCACAAAGCACAGGCAGAAAGTATCCTACTAATTGGAAAAAAGGAGACAGTTTTAATGATTTATTAATAAACAAAATGTGTGTCTTGTCGGGTGCAAAGATGAAAATTGCTGACTTCTCCACCATGGACTCGCCTTTAAGAGGACATACAACCTTCACAGATTACAATAACGCTTTCGTTGAGAATGGAGATTTGTTTAAAAGGACATGTCAAGCTTCTGTAGATATATTTATCATGTAGTGAGACACCCACATTTGAAGTTAATTTCATTATCAGGAAAAAAATTCAAGTGATCTAGAGGAGGGCGCGGCCTGCCTGTCCGCCATGCGCATTAATAATTTTCGCACAAACACTTAAATGAATAATTATTCACTTTTTGCATCTGCATTACAACTTTCTTAATTATTTTTACATGCAATTATCCAAATATAAACAACAAGATTTGTAATGAAGATAAAATAAATAAGAATAAATGATGCCGCGTGCACTCAGCATCACTCGCGCCGCGCAAAATCTTGCACGCAGACATTTTACACACCTGCATTTAAAATGCGGCTGCAATTTTATTAATTTTTTTACTTAAAATTCTATGGTAGCAAGTAACGGGCGGTCCCTTTAAAATCACCGAAGCTGTTCTATTTAATGAAGCTCTTTTTTACTCATTTGAAACTTTGTGATTATAATGAGAGAACTGGAGTTTTAATCGTGAGGACGTTTTATTAATCCGTCCATTTCTTTAGAATTTCAATGATTTAGTTAAATCGTTGCAGGTTTAATTTATTCGTTTCTTGTTTTAAGTTAGGCCTAAATAATGGTAACTGCAATTTATAGAGTGCCTCATGTTTTACTAAAATAAAGAAAAATAATTTATAAAACACGCAACAATTTCTTAATCAGTGTACAGACAAATATATTTTCCCAAGAAGTTGTCTGTCAAAATAAAGGAACAGGTAACGAATAAACAAAAATGCATGTTTTTCATTCAAGGAATTTTAAAATATAAATTAAATATAGGTACTAATATATGAGAATATTAGACCATTTTTGCATATAAAATCCATGTAGCCTAGCTCACTAAAATAGGGCTACCACTATTTAATGCTACGATGCAAAGTAAACCACATTTATTTTGAATAATAAAAACACATAATTCATATATAAATAATACTGCACACCTATTAAAACTGTGGGGGGGGTCAAATCTAAAAAATAGATGTAATACTGTTGTAGCTTAGAGAAAATATAAAGCACAGGCACAGGCTTGACATTTATCTGCTGGAATTCGTTCTAAGAAAGGCACATAACTTCATAATTACCAAACTTTCCATCTGTGACTATTAAATATTTAAACTATAGTGTTTTTCTTAATTTCCCTGACTGCAGCCGTCAAATGTAACCACATCAGAGAGGCAAAACTGACGTCTAGTTGCGAAAATGTGCTTTGATGCGCGTTGTTTGAAAACTTGTGATTAAAGCGCCCCTCAGCGGTCAAAAGCTGCAAATGCACGTTTGCAGACGCCGCGGCGGCGGTACGAGCGGCGGTTTAGAAGTAACGTTTTGGATGTCCACCTACTGTATAGATAAAGCTGAAGGAGCCTAATGATCACGCAAAAAATTGGCTTGAGGAAGGAGAGCAAAACTCAGACAAATTTCTTTAGATTAGAAAGGGCAGCAAGACAAAAAAAAATATATATAATTGATGAAACTTTCTCATAGACAAATGGAGCCCATCTCCTTACTAAATAATTACTACAAAATAATAGCATTAGTTCGTCTGGCTAAAAGTTTAAAATGTGTTTTAAAACTCCATTACAGATGAAACAGTCAGGAGTTTCTCGCCTTAACAGACATATTTTGAACAACATACATTTAATATTAGATATTTTTAGACTATTCACATTTACTTCAAAAAGAAAGCTTTATTTTATTTTTAGACTATTATAAAGCATTTGAGATGCTTAGAACATTAATTTTAGTTTCAAGCACTGCATAGAATTGGCTTTGGTGACCCCTTTATAATATGATCAAATGCTGTATGTAAACCAGTAGCAGCTCAGTTAAGTTAAGTAATAATACCTCTCTCCGATTTTTCTTAAATCGAGGTTTTCGGACAGAGTTGTCCAGTCTCTCCCTATCTTTTCTTGATTGCAAAAACAGTTTCTAAGTTCATATATCAAAACAAGCCATCTAAAAGACATCAGTATTGGAAATACAGAGATAATTATAACTCAGTAAGGGATGACACTAGACTGCTCTGTTCTCAGAAAGACTCTCATCAAATAACTTTTTCTCCCCACCGGTGTTTACATATGGAACAATAGGAATATTTTATTTAAGAATAAAATCTTTGTTCTATAATCAGGTGTTCAGTAATGGGAATATTTCATGTTAGTCAGCTCTTTAACAAGGATGGTCTGCTTTTTAGGTATACAGAATTTCTTTCAGAATATAATTACCTGAGTTTGCCACTAGCTGCATTTACATTGACCCTACTAATCCGTTAATAGGACTAGAAGCACAATCAGAGTAAAAAAGTCACATGTAAAACAGGTCAATCGAGACTGAATTGGCTAAATCCAACTAAAATTTCGATCGGATTGTAAGGGGTGATTTATTCCTTTGTAATCCACGTGAGAGGACCATGTAAACACTTGATTGGATTGAAAACCAAAAACTGGAAAGTACTGCACATGCACAGTGATGTAGAAATAGCATAATGATGTTATGGCATGTAGTATGAGCTGTTTCTTCCTGGCAAAATACCGTGTCATAAATAAGTGTTTCGTCATTATAAAAACTCCCCTTCACTCAGCATCTGTGAAGTGGGAGCAGGACAACATTAAACCGGAAGTCCTTGTTTAAGACTTCTCATCAACAGACGATGGCTTTGGGTACGGGAAGGGGCACTTTTACTTTTATTTTTTAAAGTAGCCTAAGCAGCACTGCACAGCAGTTCATGTGCTGCGTCCGTAGCCTAATTAGTACCCAAAGTAGATAAATAGAGCGTGTGGTGTTTAAACGCAATGCGACACAACAGCGCGAGGAAACTCTGTATATGACAGGCCGTGTGCTCATGTCAAAAGAGTAAATACCGATCCAGAAGTTTGTGTGATATATAAAACACCCAACGGAGCCCTTTATTCAGCGTTTCATTAAACACTACCCTTCTGATTCATCAATCGGAATGCATTAATTCCACTGGGAAGCAAAAGTGTCCATGTAACACGTACTACTGTTTATCTTCAGAAAACCGTTCCCTTTCCTAACTGTCAACGACAGCCTATTGGGAAATATGTTTCATAGGGAAAAAAAAAGGAGAAGAAATTATAAAATAAGAACTCTTATTCCTTGAGAACAGTCCTAGTCTATGCCCATCTACAGTTCCATACTTGGAAACAACCTTTTTGATCATTAAATTGGAAATCTATTTGGTCCATGCGACAAAGATGTTTCCTCACTAAAAAAATAAAAGACATAACTTTTAAATTTACCAATAATATTTGACATCAAACATTTCCTTAAGACAATACTGGATCTGAGTTTTCAACTAAATGTTCCTTTTGTCAGGAAATACGATCTGAAACACAAAACAGCTCTCATAAACGTACAGTTTGCACGGCCCTACAAATTCTTTTACTGTATTCAATGTGGAAATTTTATTAATTGCTGTAATGCCATCTTCATTTCTTGTACCATTTTTTATCTTACTGTCTTTTCTGCTTTGAACTATGGTATGCGTTGTCCATGGTTTTTTTATTATTATTTATTAAGTTGGTGTTATTCTTAATTATTGGTACCATGTTCTAAACTTGTTGTACCCCTACTGTAAAACTGATGTTCAACTAAAGCATTAGGAAAAAGACTAAACTATAAAATATAGAGGTGACTAGGCGATGGTTTTTTAGGGACATAGGTGAAATGGGACAGTATAAACTATGAGCAGGTGATTTCCCACCCTAATGAGTGAAAATTAAAAACTTTCTTCTGTGAAATATTGTTTTAAGTTTCATATTCATTGTGTAATTTAGTAATCCGAAAGTTTAACCAATTTTTTTTGTGGTATTGAAGGAAGTAGTAAATGATATGGTTTCTGTAAGGAAATAATAAATAAAAAGAGAGTAGGGCTGCTGTAAATGTAGGCGGCATACTTTAAGATCAGTAGCATGACAACACGCATTCTTGATTGCCAAATATTTGACCCAATTCGGTTTCAGCTGGAGGGGGTTGGGGGTTTGGGGAGTACAGCTCCTGTATAGCTTGTGGGGGGTTGAAAGTGTAAAGGTGTGAATCTCTTGCTCTTTCATGTGGACAGTGTCTTATGAGGGTTTTCCAACTTGCAGAGCAGGTTTTGAACAGCAGGGACAAATTCCTTGTTTGGTTTGGCTTTGCCTAATGCACAACTGCATGAGTATTACATACAATATAATATGCTGTTTTTTTCTCAGATGAGGCACCACTAGAGAGAGACAAAGAAACTGCCGAAAGAGATGCACATCTGCCAAAGAGACATTGTATATTCAACTTAATAATTGTTAAGTCTACGACTGTTTCTCAGCAGCAGAATTTATACAGCGTGTATAAAACTTTAATAGAGATGTCTAGAGGGTATTTAGAAGAAACAGTTGAGCAACAGAAAAGGACTTGTTTTGCCTTGTTTTCTCATTGAACTACTGGCGGGTTCGTCAAGTTTGCTAGGAAACTTTGCTTTTATGTACTGTGTGTCGTACCCTTGTAAATACGTGTGACTTGTGGCGTTTTGTTCTCGCGTTTGCTATCGCGGGATTGGACAGTTTAGGTCTGCTAAATAGTAGGCGTGGCCAGCTGACTTCTAATATGCTGGGTACTCAGGCAAATATAAAAGTGGTTAGTTTCACCGCGGCACAATCAGGCAGCCTGGAGTGGTAGAAACCTCCTGGAGTGTGAAGACCGGCGAGTGTAAAGACCATCGACTCTACCAATGGAGGCTCACCAAAGCAAGGACGCGACAAGGCACTTGAGTATTGCTTTTCTCCCCTTTCTTTTCGTTTTGTATAGGTTGTTCTCAACTGCTTATTTAGGTCACTTGTACTCACTATGTTTTCAGATCTCTACTATTACTACTAACACTTTCGAGGTATGCACTGTGCATGGGGCGGGCCATCCCAAAAATCTCTGACCTGTCCCTCTGATCTCTACTACTTTACTCTCTATTCCAGTTAGTCTCTGGAACTGCCAGTCTGCTGTTAACAAAGCAGATTTCATTTCTTCTATTGCTACTCATTCTGGTTCTCAACCCCATGGTCCTAACTGAGACTCTGGATCAAACCTGAGGACACTGCCACCTCCCGCAGCCCTCTTCCTCTAATTCCCTCACTTTGTTCCCACACACCCCTCAGACGACTGGGAGGGGGTGGAGGTGCTGGTCTCCTTATCTCAAAAGAATGGAAATTTGATCTTCAACCATCTCTTACAGGTAAATGTTCATTTGAATCACATGCAATTACTATAACCTGTTAAAATCCACTTTGTGGTTGTTTAATCGATCCCCCAGGTCAACGCTGGGAAACTTCTTTGGAGGAGTTGGATGTTACTATCAACCCTTTCCTGGAGGATGGTACTCCTCTGGTACTGCTTGGTGACTTCAACATCCACCTAGATAAACCCCAGGCTGCTGACTTCAACACTCCTTGCTCTCACCTCGCCATTTGATCTCAAGCTGAGCATCTACTACAGCTAATTTCTCACAAATCAGGCAAACCAACCCGGACCTCATCTGCTTCCACTCCTCCTCCCCATCGACTCCCTGTTTTACTACTTTGCAGTTTTCTTCACAAATAAGACAAGAACCATCAGTGACCAATCCCTCCTCCCACACCGCCAGACAGATGATAGCTTCATAACAGCTAATACACACTCCCTTCTCCTCCTTTCTCTCCACTCTCAGAGAGAGTAATGCTTTTCCAAACTTCTATCCTGTCCAGTCATCCTACTACTTTGTCCACTTGGTCTATTCCCTTTCACCTCCCTCAAGTGATTTCTTCTTCAGTAATACCTTCTCTTACTCACATTATCAACTCCTCTCTTCACTCTGGGAACATTTCCCTCTCAGCATTTAAGCAGGCTGGGTAAGCCCCACTGCTGAAACCATCTCCTAAATCCAGCACTGTCTAGAAAACTACAGACAGAGTATCCCTTCTTCCATTCATTGCAAGAACACTTGAAGCTGAGCTTGTGTTTAACCAACTCCTATGTTTCTTGTTACAGAACAACCTCCTGGACAGCAACCAATCTGGCTTCAAAAGGCGGCCACTCAACTGAGACTGGCACCCTGCTCTCTCGGTTACTGAAGCCCTGCGACTGGCAAGAGCAGCTTCCAAATCCTTGGTACTCATCTTGCTGGATCTGTCTGCTGCTTTTGACACAGTTTACCCTCTGGAGTGTAGCGTGAACCAGACAAATTAAAGATTCGATCGGGAGCCTGGTCGAAACATGAGCCGAATTCCACAGAAAGGCAGGATGTTGTAAATCAACTCCTAGCACCACAGTCCG
>NC_056600.1:29852779-29852913 GCF_018340385.1 Cyprinus carpio
AAATGCAACATAGGAGACAAAGTTTCGCAACCTAGCTTCACACAGCCATGCCGAACTGCCTCCGACTGTCTGCTAAAGAACTTCCTGCCTTGCTGGATTGACCCCCATTAGACCATGGACACGCCCTCATCCAA
>NC_056600.1:29853009-29853683 GCF_018340385.1 Cyprinus carpio
TGAGACGTGTGTGTGTGTGTGACCCGTGACGTAAGCAGCGCGCAACCGCTTGAATAGAATGAACGCAGAGGAGGCTGTAACTCAAGTCCGCCTCTTCATTGATAAACGGCAGTAAGTGAACTTAAAGTTATCATCTGAGATCGTACAATAAGGTAGAAATTGAGCGTGTTCCTCATTTTTGTAATGCCTTGTTTATAGCTAAATTGATTTCACTGCGTGTTCCAGTGCCTCTCAAAAGCTATACTCCCGGCAGGGAATCTCAGTCACCGTGACATGGAAGTCTTAACCTACTTCCGGAGCAACTTTGAACTGCGCATTACATTGAAGTCTATGCTAAAGTAAACAAACTCCACGGTGTTGCTAAGCTAACGAAACAGTTGTATTTACATTGAAGTCTATGCTAAAGCCACTAGCCTCAAAGGTTAGCCGTTAGCATTAACATCCAGTGGTTGAATAGTGTCTGTGTGGGCAACGCTGAAGTGATTTAACCCTTTAGACATCTCAACTAATACACTTGTTGGTCTCTTTCTCTCTCTTATTTCTCACTTTTCTTATGATACCATTTATTGGCATTTTACTAGAAAGGGAAGTAATGACTCACAATTATTAATTGTCAAATTCAAATTTAATTAAAACATTAAATTGATTTTGAATCATTCAGATTTCCCTCTTAG
>NC_056600.1:29853845-29854073 GCF_018340385.1 Cyprinus carpio
ACCATTATTGTTTTATTTATTGATTTCCTCTTTATTTAATTTCATTTTTGCTTATTTTGCCCATTTATTACTTTAATTTTACCTTTTCTTACCATTTCTTTCCTCTGTGTATCCTAGCTTGGGAACAACACACCTGAGCCCTAAAAGGAGACTGTTATCCCTCATTACGAGTTCAAATAAATTAGAAAGACAACTCTCTTTCACTTAAAGTTTATTTTGTTTGATTAG
>NC_056600.1:29854163-29854227 GCF_018340385.1 Cyprinus carpio
TACTTTTAACATTTGTAGGGACATGTAAGAACCATCAGTCAATTCTAAGTGAATGAAATACGCA
>NC_056600.1:29854360-29854440 GCF_018340385.1 Cyprinus carpio
TAATTTAATAGAGATATGTGTTGAACAACTGTCGCCTTCGCAGCCTCCCTGGTGAGCGGTCCAACTGTAAGGTGTAGTCA
>NC_056600.1:29854768-29854874 GCF_018340385.1 Cyprinus carpio
CCAACATGCCGCAGACTGCAGACCCCATCACCCATGGGGAAAATGTTAACACTTGGCTGAGAGGCATGACAGACAGCCTCACCCCCAAGACATCTGAACTGTTATT